>NW_028319048.1:1440000-1567500 GCF_062004578.1 Staurois parvus
CAACACCCCTTATGACTAAGTCGATGACGAAACGCGTCAAGATGGAGTGACGTCAAGACGTTTTCCCGGAACCGGAAGTTACCTGGCGGCCATTTTGGATTAGGGAGAGATCGTGCAGGTGCACCTGGACGTTTTCCCTGGATGACCGTGAGATTCCTTTATTCCCAAATGCGATTTTAAAGGCTTTGACAATGTGAGCAGTTTTTAATAAAGTTCATGTTGTAAACTATATTGGCGGTATTACACTATGTCCTATATGTTTTTTTGGAGACACTGTGAGCAGAGTGTCTGAGGAGTCCAGAGAGTGTGGTGGCTACAGGATACAGCAGAGGAAAAGATCCCTAAGAGGTCTAGCCTGTGGAGGTCCTGGATTATTATAAAGCTTACTATATGGGGATGGTTGGTAAGGGTACCCTTACTGCAAATAGAAGTGTACACTTTTTGAATCTGAGTTTTTGATGTGGCACTAAAAGAGTGTTATATACACTGATTTGTTTTTCACTGATCACGTTTGGTTCACGTTTTTCACTGTTTTCACCTATATTCACTGTAGGAAGTATATGAAAGTTTTTTTTATATATACAGTCATGGCCGAAATTGTTGGCACCCTTGATATTTCTCCAGGAAATCATGTATTTCTCACGAAACGTATTGCATTAACACATGTTTTGCTATACACATGTTTATTCCCTTTGTGTGTATTGGGACAAAACAAAAAAAGGGAGGAAAGAAAGCAAATTCGACATAATGTCACACAAACCTCCAAAAATGGACTGGACAAAAGTATTGGCACCCTTTCACAACTGCGGATAAATAAGAATGTTACAAGCATGTGATGCTCCTGTAAACTCACCTGGGGCAAGTAACAGGTGTGGGCAATATAGAAATCACACCTGAAAGCAGATAAAAAGGAGAGACGTTCACTTAACCTTTGCATTGTGTGTCTGTCTGTGCCACACTAAGCATGGACAACAGAAAGAGGAGACGAGAACTGTCTGAGGACCTGAGAACCAAAATTGTGGCAAAATATCAACAATCTCAAGGTTACAAGTCCATCTCCAGAGAACTAGATTTGCCTTTGTCCACAGTGCGCAACATTATCAAGAAGTTTGCAACCCATGGCACTGTAGCTAATCTCCCTGGTCGTGGACGGATGAGGAAAATTGATGAAAGATTGCAACGCAGAATAGTCCGGATGGTGGATAAGCAGCCCCAAACATGTTCCAAAGACATTCAAGCTGTCCTGCAGGCTCAGGGAGCATCAGTGTCAGCGCGAACTATCCGTCGACATTTAAATGAAATGAAACGCTATGGCAGGAGACCCAGGAGGACCCCACTGCTGACACAGAGACATAAAAAAGCAAGACTACAGTTTGCCAAAATGTACTTGAGTAAGCCAAAAGCCTTCTGGGAAAACGTCTTGTGGACAGATGAGACCAAGATAGAGCTTTTCGGTAAAGCACATCATTCTACTGTTTACCGAAAACGGAATGAGGCCTACAAAGAACAAAACACAGTACCTACGGTAAAATATGGTGGAGGTTCAATGATGTTTTGGGGTTGTTTTGCTGCCTCTGGCACTGGGTGCCTTGACTGTGTGCAAGGCATCATGAAATCTGAGGATTACCAAAGGATTTTGGGTCGCACTGTAGGGCCCAGTGTCAGAAAGCTGGGTTTGCGTCCAAGATCCTGGGTCTTCCAGCAGGACAATGACCCCAAACATACGTCAAAAAGCACTCAGAAATGGATGGCAAAGAAGCGCTGGAGAGTTCTGAAGTGGCCAGCAATGAGCCCAGATCTAAATCCCATTGAACACCTGTGGAGAGATCTTAAAATTGCTGTTGGGAAAAGGTGTCCTTCCAATAAGAGAGACCTGGAGCTGTTTGCAAAGGAAGAGTGGTCCAAAATTCCGGGTGAGAGGTGTCAGAAGCTTATTGATGGTTATAGGAAGCGACTGATTTCAGTTATGTTTTCCAAAGGGTGTGCAACCAAATATTAAGTTAAGGGTGCCAATACTTTTGTCCAGCCCATTTTTGGGGTTTTGTGTGACATTATGTCATATTTGCTTTTCTGCCTCTGTTTTATATTTGTTCCAATACATACAAAGGGAATAAACATGTGTATAGCAAAACATGTGTTAATGCAATACCTTTTTTGTGTGAAATACTTGATTTTCAGGAAAAATATCAAGGGTGCCAACAATTTCGGCCATGACTGTATATATTTTTGTGGAAGATAATGCACTATGTGAATTTTCCTTTTTTTGAGGTGGACATTTTATGAATATCGTTGGAAGAATTGATTGGATATTTTAGTGGACTTGAAAAAGAATTGTAGTGGACTTTATATTTGTAGTGGATTTATATACTTTTGTAAAAATTTGGGGATTAAGGTGATTGTAGGATTATTGCTTTTTGGAGAATTTGTTGAATACACTGTCACTTATATGGAATGATGAGGATTGGTATACCCGGCACTCGTCTTCCCGAATAATACATTTTATTGAGCGGGTACAATGTGCATTAGCCATGTTATATGCACTTTTTACTCACTCAATAAAGTTCGGGAAGACGAGTGGCGGCTCCACCAATCCTCATCATTCAGGAGGAAGTGGTGGTTGAAATTCCTAATTGGAGGAGCTGGGGAGTAAGCTGAGTCATATCAAAATCATTGTTTGACCTGCAAATTATAATGAGGCCCAACTGATGAGATGAAGGTACACACATCTGTGCATAGCCGTCATACTGTATGTGTTCACGGTGTGAAGATGTAAAGTCGGTGAAGATGTTATGATACATCATTGAATTTTTTGGGGACTTTATGCTCTGATATTTTTCACGTGACCAATAAGTAGATTTTTCAAGAGACAGTTGTTACATGTATGAAATATATACACGCACATTCTTTCTTGACATATGAAGTAATGGTGTTCAAGCTTCCAATGACACTTGTTATGCACATGTTACTTTATCCTTTTGTTTTTGTTTTTTTAGATACTCTTACTTTCAGCTGCTGGAGGGAAAGAAGACACACAGGGCATCATTCCTGTAATTGTCCCAGTCAGCAGCACCAATGCCCCTCCCAGTCCTACTCATATCAAGTTCCCCCTGTGTGCCCCCCCACCACCACCCGCAGCACTTCCTTCTCCTGTCAGCCGCTGTTGGTACACCGAGGGGGAGGAGCGGCCAGTAAATATGTCATTTATTGGCTCCTTCCTTTTCTGAATGGACAGGGTGAGCGATCAGTACCAATCATTCCTGTGTCCATTCATATCTGAAGTATAGTAAACTGTTTACTATGCTTCAGTTTATAAGTGAACACGAGCTTCTGTCTACCAACTGGCTTTTATTGAATGGGCATGCTTAAAAAAAAGCATCCGATCAGCACTTGCATCCAATGGCTGTGAGTGCTGATCAGTATGTTTTGGAGGATGGGTGGGGCGGTCCCCTGCTGTGAGAAACTTGATTCTGGTCACTGAAAGGTAGTGCTTGAAATCTGCTATTGTCTTGCATTGTCTACAAACAGCATATTTTGACCTATCCACACCCTAACTTGTTTCTGCCCACTGCCTGATAATATCTAATGTAGGGGCGGACTGACCATTCGGGCACTCGGGCACTGCCCGAAGGCCTGGGGTCAGTAGGAGGCCCCATGAGATGCCCCTCATACCTTTCATAGATGTTTTTGGGTGTGGTTTGAATGTGGGCGAGGACACAGAGGCCCCATGATCCCCTATTGCCTGGGGGCCCCATGAGTTGTCAGTCCACCCCTGATCTAGTGTGTGAAGTTGTGGCAGATACCCTGGGATGCCGGTCAGGGATCAATAGAAAAAAAATTATAATAAAGCTCCTGCACTGCAAATAACTAGAAGAAAGCTCTAGGTAGCCTGCAAGCAGAGTCGGCTCTAGGCTTTGTGAGGCCTTAAGCAAAGTTTAGACATGAGCCCCCAATCACCCTCATCCATCTGTCCGTCAGCTATGCAGCAGGCTGTCCCAGATTGAGATCCTTGTTCTGTGCATGGGAGGGGCAACATGCGTGGACTCAACTTCTCTCCTCATTGGCTGGCTCAGAACTCCCGAAGTCTTAGGTTACATGAGAGGTGAGTGTGACAGGGCTCTTCACATTGCCTGCGCACACCGACATTAACCAGTTCAGCTGATTTTTCGCATATATGTAAAAATCTAATTTTGTGGCAAAAAAATGACTTAAATCCGAGAACATTATATATATTCTGAAACGTGAGTGT
Source organism: Staurois parvus (assembly GCF_062004578.1). NCBI lineage: Eukaryota > Metazoa > Chordata > Amphibia > Anura > Ranidae > Staurois > Staurois parvus. Next base: position 1,444,247 of record NW_028319048.1, read on the forward strand.
CAAGGTCCTACCTTTTCCCTGTGGTTATGTTACTTCATGTGCTGGTGTCCATCTTGGATTCTGCTGTGCATGATGGGAGCCCTTTTATGCCTTCAGGTTTCTGTGGTCCATCCTCCAGAGGGGTGTGGCTGATGACATATAAGCCTGTGGCTCGCACATGCTCTTTGCACTTGTGTCTTGTGTCTTGGTGTTGCTGTTACTCTGTTCTGACTCTCGTGACTCTCCTGGTATCTGATTCGGCTTGTCTTGACTATTCTTTGTATTCTCCTTTGATCTGACCTTCTGTTGCTGAACCCGGCTCGTGACCTGTGATTCTCGTCTGCTGTCCTGTACTGTTCTGTCCTGTTGTTGTTGACCCCGGCTTGTCTGACTACTCTTTTGTCTCTTCCACCAGCTACACGCCATTGGCGGCGGCCATTACCGCAGCTGAGGTGTCTCGGGGGCCGCGACCTGGTCCCTGGCTGCGTCAAGTCCATCCCCACCATCAGGGGCCCTGGTGAAGGGCAGCCTGGGACTTAGACTCCGCGCCCTGAGGGACTTTGGTCTGTGGGTGGTGGTTGTCGTCAGCCAGTGCGTTACATTGTTAGGCCTGCCTGTCCGTTCCTCAGCTCCTGCCTTGACAGTGAGGCCCTGTAGAATAAAAAGCTGATATTTGCATGTTTTTATGTCACATGATACTTGCACAATTGTTTATTAAACGCAAAGTTTCAGGAAAAATATAATAAAATTAATTTTAGTGGAAAAATATTACAATACCCATTGTTGGTTAAACTATAAAAGATGAGGTTGCATCAAGTAAATAGATACCAAACAAGCCATATGTTAGGATTGCCCAAAAATCCCCATAGGTGACGCTTTAAAAGCCTTTACAGTTCATCAGTTTAGAGGTAACAAGGAACTCTTGTATTAGAATTATTGTTCTCACGCTGATGTTCGCGGTGATATGTCACGGTGATATGTTACGGTGATATGTCACACGTGTGATGTCGAGATGTTGAGACACCCATTATGGGAGGAGAAGAGAAGATTAAAAGAAAATCATCCTTTCTGCATTTATTTATCAGTGCAAGATTTAAAGGACAAGATCACCTTGGAACGTGATACATGTTCCACCCTACAAATGGATGTAACATGTTCCCATTGCTGCAGCCACAGCCCCCCAACCCCCCCCCCCGACAAATAATACAGGGAGAAGTACAGGGAGAAGTCCCTGTGCTATCTGTCAGATTTGAAAACAGCGCGGTTGTGCTGGGCTCCACCCACATGGACTTGTCATAAAGTCACAGACTTCCCTGAATGAATGAACTGCAAGTCCCAGCAGTCTTAGCGGCTGTGTTCTTGTAGTTCTCAATGAACTATCATTGCGCTGTGCAGCACTGTGGTAATTCATTGAAGCTTCCTGTCAGAATATCTGCTTGACCGTACATCCCGTATACCCCATACATCCCGTACATCCCGTACACCCCATACATCCCGTACATCCCGTACATCCCTTACATCCCGTACATCTCATGAACCCCATACATCTCGTACATCCCATACACCCCATACATCCCGTACATCCCGTACACCCCATACATCCCGTACACCCCGTACATCCCGTACACCCCGTACACCCCGTACATCCCATACACCCCGTACATCCCGTACATCCTGTATATCCTATACACCCCGTACATTTCATACACCCCGTACATCCCGTATATCCTGTATATCCTATACACCCCATACATTCCATACACCCCGTACATCCCTTACATCCCGTACATCCCGTACACCCCGTACATCCCGTACACCCCGTACATCCCGTACATCCCTTACATCCCGTACATCTCATGCACCCCATACATCTCGTACATCCCATACATCCCGTACATCCTGTACATCCCGTACACCCTGTACACCCCAAACACCCCATACATCCCGTACATCCTGTACACCCCGTACATCCCATACATTCTGTACACCCCATACATCCCGTACACCCTGTACATCCCATACATCCCATACATCCTCTACACCCCATACATCCCGTACACCCCATACATTCCTTTACACACCGTACACCTCGTAAACCCTGTAGTTCCTGTACATCCCATACATCCTGTATACCCCGTACAACCCATACATCCCGTACATCCTGTACATCCCATACATCCTGTATACCCCGTACAACCCATACATCCCGTACATCCTGTACACCCCATACATTCTGTACACCCTGTATTCCTGTACATCCCATACATCCTGTACACCCCGTACACCCCATAAATCCTGTACACCCCGTACATCCTGTACATCCCCTACATCCCGTACACCCCGTACATCCCCGTATACCCCATACATCCCATATATCCTGTACACCACATACATCCTGTACACCCTGTACATACTGTACACTCCGTACATCCCGTACGGCAAGCAGATATTCTGACACGTCTACAGGAGACCTGCATGGCATCAGCAATCTACTGATCACTGGTGCAATGCTTTCTAGGCTCCTGCAGCAAAATAATAAATGCCCATTTTTCTTACTTGCAAAAAATGTAAATGTATTATTTTTGTCCAAAAGGTGAACTTATCCTATAGAAGGGTTGGGGTTGTTTTAAGGGTTAGTGGCTGGGTTATATTTAAAGTGCTAATTGCCTTCTTTTTAGATTTTTAGGGGGGGGTTTGTTTAGTTTTAAAGTGGAGAAGGAAAAGTCGACACTTTCATAAGTCATGAAAAAGCCTTTTTACACCCTTACAACCTGCAAAAAACAACGACCTTATAGTCACCTTCCACATTGACAAATACAAATTTCAGCCAAGTACAATTTCCCAGTCTTCTCTCTTGATGTGGTCAGTTTCGTTGCAGTCCATACAGCACAGAGTTTTTACACAAATACATACAGAAATCAGAGCTGTAGATCAGTACCGGTCACTCATTGCGTGTCTTGTGTCGTCAGCCTGAAGACATTTATTGTACTTTGCAATTTTTGTTTTTAGTTTTCTTCTGTTGCTTTGACTCAAACCGTTCGTCAAATTTCTTGTGATCTTCCATCCTCAGATCTTCGAAGTGCTTTTTCATCTTCCTCATCTCCTCTTCCAATTCCCTCCTGTCCTCTTGTCTTTGGTCTTCTGCTCTTAACTTTATATTTTCCACTTCCTGGACCAGGAGGTTCTGTTCACCTTGTGCCTTCTTTTCCACCTCTCCCTGATGGTTCCTCATCTCCCGATCAAAGATAAATTTTAGAACAAACTGCTTGCGGTCCTTAAATTCCTGCACCGGATCTCCCACCTGCTCCACTTTGAACCGAACCTCTTTGATGATTTCATGGAAAATCCTGAGCACGTCTTCGTGCCTCGCTCTGGTTTTGAGGTGATCTTCGGGAGTATAGTTTTCAAGGGCAAAAACCCTGTCCACACCCATGTCCTGAAATTTCCTCTCGATTCTCGTCATTCCCCCATGTGTCTTATGTGTCAGGACAACGAAAGGGAAAATTCCTGTGTAAACAAGCATAACATTTCTCGTCAATGATATTTCCACCAATCACTTGACAAACACAACCTTGCAAGCCATCTTAGTGGACATGTGGTCAGGATTTTACTGGAGCTTCTAAATGCTGTGTCTTTATGACGGCTAGGTAGGGCTTATTTTCAGCGGGAACGCAGGGGAACGCAGCAGCACTTCCAGCACCAAATGTACGTAATGGCAAGGGGTACTGGCGTGTGCTGCAGGGTCTACTGAAACTGGCTGCAGGGGGATCTATTGTTGTTGGAGGGGATCTATATCTGCTGGGGTGTCTGTTGCTGTTGGGGGTCTATTATTACTGGGGGTGAGTCTTATTTTTCTGGGGGGGTCAGTTGTTGCTGGGAGGGATCAACTGTTCAGAGAGAGGTCTATTGATGCTGGCTGCAGGGAGATCTGTTGTTGCTGGGGGGGGGGGATTTTGTTGTGGGCGGTCCACTGTTGCTGGTGGATCTATTGTTGCTATTGGGGGTTTATGTTACTGCTTTTCTTTATCATTAACAAATTCCATACAATTTACTTGGCACCACAAAGTGACATTTGATTCTGTATTCTTTCAAAGGAATGGTACTGGGAGGTGGGTAGAGGGTGGAATCATGGACTGGTGCTCGGATATGGGCAGAGGCGGGGACGAGGGGTGATTCAGAAAGGGAGTGTTCCTACACCTACAACTATTCTCTAAGAAAAAAAGCCCTACTGCTATGACTGATATGACTCGTGTTCTATAAAGTGAATCAGGAGAACTTTACTTCTTATTTATTAGGACACATTCATTTTATAGAGCCGGCCTTAAGCATCGTCCTAATTGTACTAGAGGTGTATTGGCAGGTGTAGTTCATCCTCCAGTCTGTAGGTGATGCTGTATTGCTGAGCAGTGGGAGTGGAGGCTTGGAGGAACAATGTTCCTCTGCAGACTCTGTAGGGGTCACCAGGGAAGCAGTGGATGATTAGACACTGCAACACTGAGTGACCTTTTTCAGCCATCTTTAGTATGGGCAGTGGTAACATATATTACTGTTCTGCTGCACTTGGCTAGAATATGGAGAGGAAGCCTGCTTATTAGGGACTGTGAACTATCTTAGGAAGAGGTTCACTTTGTGGAGGTAGAGATTAGAGACACCACTTTATGCTTTGCAAACACCGATCTCAGAAATGACTGCATAGGACCAGTACAGCTTCCTCATGAGCCACTTGTGTGGCCACTCTCCCAGTCAGCCGCCCCTCTTGCAGATGCCGCCCCAGTAATGTAGGCCATGGCTGTGTGATATCTGTGGTGCTGACGGACCCTTTATTAGGAACACCTGTTCAATTACTTGGTAATCACATGGCAGCAACTCAATGCATTTAACTATCTAGACGTGGTGAAGACGACTTGCTGAAGTTCAAACCGATCATCAGAATGGGGAAGAAAGGGGATTTAAGTGACTTTGAATGTTGCGTGGTTGTTGGTGCCAGATGGACTGGTCTGAGTGTTTCAAAGACTGATCTACTGGGATTTTTACGTACAACCATCTCTAGGGTTTACAAAGAATGGTCCAAAAAAGAGGAAATATCCAGTGAGTGGCAGTTGTGTGGAGGAAATTGCCTTGTTGATGTCAGAGGTCAGAAGAGAATGAGCAGACTGGTTACAGATGAAAGAAAGATACCAGTAACTCAAATGACCACTCGTTAAAACCAAGCAAGGGTGGACTGACCATTTGGAAGCTTGGGCACTGCCTGAGGGCCCGGGGTCAGTAGGGGGCCCCATGAGATGCCCCTGGTACCTTTTTCATAGGCTTTTTTGAGTTTGGGCAAGGACACAGGGGCCCCATGATCCCCAATTGCCCGGGGGCCCCATAAGTTGTCAGTCAACCAAGGTATGCAGAATACCATCTCTGAACGCACAACACGTCCAACCTTGAAGCAAATGGGCTACAGCAGCAGAAAACCACACCGGGTGTTACTCCTGTTAGCTACGAACAAGAAACAGAATCTGCTATTCACACAGGCTCACCAAAATAGGATGGGTGGTGACAGGCCCTCTTTATGGATAGATCAGGGGTCTATTAAACCCCAGATCTCTCTTCTGGCTTCCAATGCAGCAGATCAGATATCAGTCCCATCGGCTGCTTCACTGGCCTGTGACAGGCCAGTAAACATAGAACCGAATGCGGAAGTGACAAAGTCCTTTCTGAATCCGGCTTCTGATTTCAAAGAGAGGGAGAAATCACATCAGTTACTCTTGCTTTGTTTGGTCAACAGTAAGCTGTCAGTTGTAGAGGTCCTGATGGGATGGGAAAGCCAGGGGAAGGTGGTACCCCCCCTCCTCCCGCTATTGCCTGTGGAAGTGATTGAGTGGCTGTATAGCCTGTCAGGCTCCGCCCAACGGGATCTCTAGTGGTCCACAGCACGGGATTTCCCAGGATGCGGAGTCTAAGTCCCAGTCTGCCTTTTCACCAGAGCCCCTGATGGTGGGGATGGACTTGGTGCAAGACGGGAACCAGGTCGCGCCCCTGGGCACCCCCGGCGATGGTAGAGGGGTCCCGCTGAGGGTATGTGCCCGGGATGAGCCTGCTGTGAAGGGGCTGACAGGTCCCGATCCGAGCGGGATGGATGGATGACTGCTAGGAGTGAGTGAGGTCAGACTAGCCGGGTCGGTAACAGTGGGGACAGGTGCGGTACCAAGCAGCAGGCAAAGAGTAGTCAGGTCACACGCCGGGTTCAGTAACAGAGGGTCCAAAATAACAGTAACTACAGGCAGAGGAATGGTCAGGGATGAGCCGGGGTCAGAGCAGGAGAGGGTCAGCATAAATCAGAACAGGCAGAGTTTGGGAACAAGGAAACGTACTAACAGGAACACAGGAATAGGAACAAGACCTTGCGGCAATTTGGAGATGCACAGGGCAGGTTTAAATAGGGCGCCCTTTGCTTTCATTGGTGCGGCCGTGATCGCCGAGAACTCCGTGCTCGCCGGCTTGGAAGAATCAGCAATCTGCGCATTCGCGCACTGCTGAGCGGCCGGGATCCCTGACATAGCCACTCAAATCACTTCTACACAAAAGGGCATCACCGACTGGAAATTGTAATACTAGGATGATGCCTGTAGCTGTAGGCATCATCCTGGTACAACCACTTAAACCCAACGACGTCACATGAAGTCCACCCAGCATTAAGAGGGTGATGAAGATGTGGATGTTACTTTAATGATCCATGATGTGCTGGCCATGTATGCTTTGATGTATCATGTCACCGGTCTCCAGCTGGGAGTTGTCAGAGCTGGGAGTTGTCAGAGCTGGGAGTTGTCAGAGCTGGGAGTTGTCAGAGCTGGGAGTTGTCAGAGCACCCGCTTACTTCTGGCCATTTTCCAGGAATATGTATGATGGGAATATTACACGTGGTTGAATGGTGGCCACGCATATCAATGTGATCAGACAATAGAATATCCATTGTGACTTCACTTATCAATCTGAGTAAGGCCTCATGTACACATGAACTCTCCTAGACGTTTAGCTCTCCTGGCAGCAGAAAACCTCAAACACAATAATATTTAGCCCCGTTTACCCACGTTTAGCGCTTAGACATTTTTTCATTTTATTGGCCAAATTTTTTTCCATGTACATGAATAAACAGCCAAGCGCTAGACTCTGCTAACATTTAGACATGTTTAAGTGCATTTTTCACTTGTTTTTGCCGCGTTTAGCGGTTTTTGGCAAAAATGTTCCTCTCCTGAATGCGATTCCTCAGCATTGAGGAGAAGAATGTTTAACTGCTCCTTATCTCTGGTAAAAGCCTAGGTGGCCATGGACACGGACACTCACCGGCCACTTTATTAGGTCCACCTTGCTTGTGCCAAGAAAATCTCCCCCACACCATTCCACCACCACCACCAGCCTGAATCATTGATACAAGGCCAAAATGTTTGTTTACGCCAAATTCTGATCCTACCATCTGAATGTCACAGCGACCAGTCTGCCCATTCTCCTCTGACCTCTGACATCAACAAGGCATTTTCCTCACTCACTGGATATTTTCTCTTTTTCGGACCATTCTCTGTAAATCCTAGAGATTGATGGGTTGTGCATGACAATCCCAGTAGATCAGCAGTTTTTGAAATGCTCAGACCAGCCCGTCTGGCACCAACAACCACGCCACGTTCAAAATCACTTAAATCCCCTTTTGTTCCCCATTCTGATGCTTGGTTTGAACTTCAACAAGTCGTCTTCACCACGTCTAGATGCCTAAATGCATTGAGTTGCTGCCATGTGATTGGCTGATTAGCAGTTTGTGTTACCAAGTAATTGGTGGACCTAATAAGGTGGCCAGCTGCAGAGAATAATGGATCATTACGTATTATATCAAGGAAATATGTGGGGTAGATATTCAAGGGGACCCACTGAAATGCTTATTCTATTATTCTGAGCCCATGGCGGAAATAAAGAGGAATAAAGTATTGTACCATTTAATCAGTGCAGCAAAGGGTTTGATACCAAAATTTTGGTTAGTGGCAGAGGTCCCGAGGGTGGTGGATTGGATAGATAGAGTGGAAGGCATTTTCAGAATGGAAGAACTGAGAAGTTTAGAAGAGGATAAGATGGGAATATTTAATAGAATATGGAGTGTTTAGTTAAATTTTAAAACCGCAGAATCTTATACAGAACTAATTAAAGTAAAGGAGGTAGCCTAAGAAATCACGATGAGATTGGTCGGAATAACAAGTTATGGAGAAATGGATACAGATACAGAAAGAGAAGACGTATTTACTAATTTAGGCCAGAAAAGACAAAAGTATATTTTGGAAGATGGAATGTTTTAATGTTGTTTGTTTAAGTATGAAATAAAAAGTTATAAAAAAAATGGATCATTACAATGTATGGGGCACTACATAAAGAAATACAGTATGATGAAAAGAAGAGACACCCTTCATTAAAACACATTGGAATGTCTGGACAATGCCGACTCTTCTCCTCTCCATTGGCAGTGAGCCTGCTTTCCTCTACTGTTTCTACTGTTTTTGTTTTGGCATTCAATGGGATTAATTCATTAATGGAGCAGATTTTCACTTTGCAAAGTGAATGGTGATTTATCCTAGTAAACAACCCAGACATCTGCATGGCAATGACAAAAATTAAAAAGAATGTCTCTCTTCTTGCACATGTTTGAAATGTTCCAATAAAAACAGCCTCACCTTATTAGTTAAGATTTTTTTTTGTTTTTAGACTACAATGTAATATACCTCAATACTGTACTGTATTTCATGTGCCCACAGTCTGTGTATGAAATGTGGGCAGGAAAATATGTCTGTGTCTGCAACTGTCAGCATCACAATTAAAATATTCATTGGAATGCATTGCTGAGGACCTTGAACAAGAAGATGTATAACAGGCATGTCCAAAGTCCGGCCCGCGGGCCATTTACGGCCCGGGGGTCGGTTTAATACGGCCCTCCAACAGCCCTCCCTGCTCTGTGTGATGTGGCCCTCCCACAGCCCTCCCTTCTATGGCAGACAGTCTTCTGCTTGAGAGCAGAGGGCAGTGCGCATGCCTGACTGCGGCGCGTTCTCCCTAGTCTGTGTAAATGCGGCTGTCGCACGGCCCTCCCTTCTGTGGCAGACCGTCTTCTGCTTGAGAGCAGTGCGCATGCGTGACTGCGCCGCGCTGGGAGCGACAGAGGGCGGTGACGTCAGGGCCGGGCTTCCAGCGTGAAGTGTGTTTCTCTTCCCCTCCCGGCTGCCGAGCAGAGACTTCAGCTCCAGCTACCTTTTTCACCCTTCACATTAGTGCAGGTAAGTTTTTTTTTAATTTATTTTCAATACATTGTGAAAACTCAGCTGTCAGTTGATCTTAATGTTATGAAATGAAAAGTATGTCGTTTGCAATTAACTCGGCATAAAATAATTTATTTGCATTTAATTGTAATGGTTCAAAGAATGTTCGGAAAAATGTTCGGCCCTCCACCATGTTCACTTCATCCAATCTGGCCCTCTTTGAAAAAAGTTTGGACACCCCTGCTGTATAACATAGGCTCACAAAATCACCATCAGATAAAAATCTAAATTGGCTTGTTGGATATTTTCGAACAGTCCAAGTTCTAATCAATCACAGAATGATCCGCAACCCACCACATAATGGGTCAGGAATTGAAATGTGTACCTGTCATCTTCTTGGCTGTGTCCAGTAATTGCTTTAAATCTTCATAATACTCATCTTGGAGCCCTCTCTTTATGCTGAGTACAAAACAAAGACCACATATTTATTGACATGTAAATGATTACTACAGCTGAAATATTTCATGTCCATCCTCATTCCCTACATTGGCAGACATTAAATGTGTATCTCTGGGTGAAGCCTTTTTTCTTAGTTTTAGATGGAGTGGGGGAAGGATTAGACCTTCTGTCAAGCTTTTATTGCTGTCTGTGGGCTTGCTGGGGAAATGTATTGCACTGGTGACCAGAGTCACTGAGACAGAATAGGGGGACAATCCAACATTTCAAAGTTGAACCAAGAATAAGAATTGAAGGAAAAATTTCTAATAAGAACACCTCTTTGGGAGACACCTACCTAAGAATGGGATTTTCCTCACTTTGGGAGGTTTCCTCCAACTTCCAATTAACCCTTTGAGGACCAAGGGACGTATTTGTCCCATGTTTTTAACCACTTGCCTACCAGGCACTTATACCCCCTTCCTTACCGGGCCAATTTTCAGCTTTCAGCGCTGCCGCACTTTGATTGACAATTGTACCCATATGAAATTTTGATCATTTTTTTCTCACAAATAAAGCTTTCTTTTGGTGGTATTTAATTGCCACTGGGCGCTTTACTTTTTGCGCTATAAATTAAAAAAGTGCAAAAAATTTGAAAAAAAAAAAGTTTCTTTGTTTCTATTATAAAATTTTTCAAACAGGTAATTTTTCTCCTTCACTGATTTGCGTTGATGAGGCAGCACTGATGGGCACTGATAGGCGGCACTGATGGGCACTGATAGGCAGCACTAAAGGGCACTGATAGGCAGTACTAATGAGGTGGCACGGATAGGCGGCACTGATAGGCAGCACTAATGAGGTGTCACGGATAGTCGGCACTAATATGCAGCACTGATAGGCGGCACTGATAGGTGACACTGATGATGGGTACTGATAGATGGCACTGACTGGCATCACTGCTGGGCACTGACTGGTGGCACTGACTGGCAGCACTGCTGGGCTGCACTGGTGGGTGGCACTGGTGGGCAGCACTGGTGGGTGGGCACAGGTGGGTGGCACTGGTGGGCACAAGTGGGTGGCACTGGTGGGCACAGGTGGGTGGGCACAGGTGGGTGGCACTGCTGGGCACAGGTAGGTGGCACTTCTGGGCACAGGTGGGTGCACTGCTGGGCACAGGTGGGTGCACTGCTGGGCACAGGTGGGCGGAGCTAGTGGGCGCACTGCTGGGCACAGGTGGGCGGAACTTGTGGGTGGCACTGCTGGGCTCCGATCATCAGGGCACCGATCATCAGTGCCCTGATGATCGGTGCCGATCCTCGCTCTGACAACTGCCGGTTCTCGGCAGTACTTTCCTCACGATCTGACAGCGTGAGGAAAGTGCAGCCGAGAACCGGCACTTGCATTTCCCTGTGATCAGCGTGTCATTGGACACCGCTGATCACGTGGTAAAAGGCCGGTATGATTGGCCTTTTACCACATCTCGTGATCAGCTGTGTCCGTAGGATCACGGAGATCGCCGGGTGCGCGCCCCCTGGGGCGCGCAGGAGAGCGCGTTCTGGGGGGACGTCATATGACGTCCACCCAGAACTGGCCGGCCGCAGTGAAGCCGTCATTCGGCTATCTGCGGTCGGCAACTAGTTAATTGCCTGTATCATCTGATTAAGAACTTAAAATACTTTTTCTTTTTTTGGTTTGAGTCAAAATATTAGTTCTTATCAACAAATGGCTCTAGCTTTTTGCCAATTATTTCATGAAATGGTTTAGTTACAGCAACTGAAGTGTACGAACTTTAAAAACAAAAAATTGATTCTTTTGGCGTTCCAAAATCTTACGGTCCTCAAAGGACAAAATCTCTGGGTCAGGAAATGAAAGGACATTTCCCCCATGGTACACAGACAGCAAAAAATAAACTGGCGGGGGTTTTAGCCATTCCCTACTCATATTACTAAGAGGAGAAGGTTTTGTCTTTACATACATTTTACATTTTAAATATTCTCATTGGTCATAGAATAGAATCTCCTCCCCACACACAGAGGTGGATCCATTCTTGCTTTCCATATAGATTGATTCCTGAGTATAGTCATACCCTGTGGCCACATAGTCTATGAAAAGAGTTTAAACAGTACAAAATCCAGAGTGCCAGCCTAAGCAGAATGACTCTTCAGGCAATGCCTCATAAATATCAGTGAGATGCTTCATGCAGATGGGTACATTAGACCCCCAGTATGGCACTACAGTTTTGCAGCACATTTACCAATATCAGGAGAGATGATGCGTCACACTCCAAGTCCGATGAGGTGTCATACCAGATGTCCACACAGAACACCCGCCCTACCCTCCAAAAACTGCTTTCAGCTGGCTAAGAAACCTCATCCCTGTACTATCAGTGACCAGGCAATGTCACCTGGTCTGATGAATTCCATTGGTTTTATACAATGGTAGACCCTTACATACTTACCAGTATTATGGTCCCAACTAACTGTCCACGCTTTGTGCACCCACCTTCCCAATGGGCACAAACAGTCCACTTTCCCAATGGGCACAAACAAATCACTTTATGGGTTGGTCCCTCTCAGACTCTGCCTTTTGCAGTGAACATTCATTAAGCTCACTTAATGGGTTTATCTTTCCCAGACCCCCACCTTCAAATACACATAGGCCACCCTCTGATCCCCATAATTAATGACTTTTGGAATTACTGTGCAAGTGTGGTAGCCCAAATAAGGCTGATGTTGTGAGATGGCCTAGGACCTGGGATGGGATATGGGGTGAGCAGGAGGGTGGCTGCCCTGGGCACTGTGGTATCATGAGAGGTGGGGGAGCACCACAAGAAGATTGGGGGGAGGGAATTTGGGGGGCAACAGGAGAGGATAATTGTTCTAGGAGGGGAAATAAAGGGAGCTGTGCTAGGAGTGGTGATTTGGGGGGGGGGGGGTTTGTTTTGGGAGGGGGATGGAGGAAGAGGATTTCAGGAGGGGGGACTTGGGGGGTCATGCTATAAAAGTAATATGGTGGGGGGGGGGATTTGTTAGGGGAAATATGTTTCTGGGGGTTGGGAATTTGTGCTAGTGGGGATGATTGGGGGTATTTGTACCAGGAAGGGAAGTTTGGGTGGGGTTTGTGCTAGGATGGGGGTAGGGGAAGGGAAATTTGTGCTGGAATGCGGGGGGGGGGGGGGGAGGGGGATTTGGAGTTGGGGGAGGATTTGTGCTTGGAGGGGAAATTTGAGATCTCGAGGATTTGTGCTAGGAAATGTCTTTTTTTTTTTAAGGGGGGGGGGGTTGTTCTGGGGGCATATAAGAAGAGAAAGGATTTGAGCTGGGAAGGGGAATGGGGGAGAAGATTTGAGCTGAGAGGGGGGATTTCAGCAGGTGTATTTATAATGGGAGGAGGAGGAATTTATCCTGGGGGTGAGCATGCAGGTTAGTGCTTGATTTGTTTTGGGGGAAGGAGATTTTCGCTTACACATAATGCTCATATATTTGGCAAGTTCACCCTGGGCTCTAGATGTCCTTGTCCCGTCACTGCCTGGGACACAGCATAATTGGGATAGGGGACCAAGATGCATTACTTTCCCAGCAAATCCAGGACGGTGGGTATCTACAGTATGTAAATGAGATTTCAAAAGAAGAAAACAGAATTTTCTAAAATACACATTTGTTTATGATACACAGAGAAGAGAGCAAGGTAGATGGCATTAGGGTTTACCATAATACACCAAGGTATTGTAATAAAGGATTGTACAAAGATTGTACAGCTTCTACCTGTAGAGGAAAACAGGGAAGATGAAGTCTGATTTCTGGATTTCAGTTTCAGAGTCCACAATTCTGTCTACAAGCCGAAAACCTCTGCTCCATTCTACTTCCTGATCCAAGGGCAGCAAATTGGCTGGAAAAGAAAGAGAAGGATAGGGGATATAGTCATTTCCAGCTCTGAAAGTGATGCTTTTTTTATGATGTAGATAGAGGGCCAGAGACAAAAGCCACTGCTGGGAAATTTCACCATTGTAAGAGTTGTGGAGACACAAACTACTGCAGGAAAATCTCACCTATCTGTCAGATCCAGGTTACAATGGATTTCCTTTATCCTACAATGGGTGAAGAAAACCAACCTAAAAGGGAATCTTTCATTTTCCTAAAGTTTCTTGTTTGATTCTCTCTCTCGATTTCTCCTACCCCAGCAGTTATTCCTGCATAGATGAATATCTTATATACAAGTAGCCATTGAAATGAGAATCACCAAATCTAAACATGAATGGAAGGCGTACAAATATGGAAGGAAAAGCAGATAACTTCAATCACACCTTTTCTTCCGATACTTCAATTTTGGATCTTATAAAGTTACAGAAAATCCTTGTTCTTCATGTTTCATATAACTCTCCCGGTAATTCAGGGGTTCTGGGCTGTCACTAACTTATAACTGATCTCTTAGATAGTAGACGTAGGTCTATGAAGTACCTAGCACATTGTTTGTAGTAGGTCATTAGTAGAGTTTATGCCACTTACCAAGCTGAGCGAAGATTTCTCCAGTTTCATAGCTGTTCATAGTGCCACATCCCCGATTATCCACTAGAACAATGTCATCTGTGAGCTGGTAGGATATGCGTGCTTTGGTGTGTCCTTCGTCGGAGCTTTCTGCCCCGGCAATGTTTACATAGTCCCCACCATCCAAGACGTACTTACAGCTGTTTATGAAGGATGATTTTCCATGGCCCAAAAATCCAAAAAGCTGAATGAGGATTCTTTTATACTTGTGGTTGGCTCTTTCAGAGCCGGAGAGCCTAAATCTCCAAATGATCTCTGTCAGTGCTTGGATATCCATGGCTGCTCGTGTTGGAGTTATCCACGCTCAGGAAGGTTCTCTGCATTATGACTTGATTTAGTCTCTTTGTTTCTGTTTTTCTGAACTCCTGTACTTGTTTATAACCATTATTAAGTCTTATCTTGAATTGTTTTGCTTTATGACCCTTATTAAACTCAAGAGCCTCTTATCAATTCTCTGCCTTATTTCCTTGTGTAAACTTAAAGAAACTACATCTGGCCTTGTTCAATAAATGAATGCAAATGTCTAGAATGATGATCACTGCAGAATGATAACAAATTATATAAAACAAATGTTTTAAGAGATGCTCCGCCACATATCTGTCTGATCCCGGACCATTCCCCATTCTTGTTGACCTAGGTCCAATCCCCAATCTGGCTGAACCAGGTTCAGTCCCCATTTGTATGATCCAGGTCCTTTTATGAACTGTCTGATCTAGGTCCCCTCTTGTCCTATTTAGGTCCAGTCCCTATCTGTCAGCTCCATGATACAATGTATTTCCCCATGCGTCTTACTCAGGTCCAGTCCCCATCTGTCAGATCCAGGGTATTTCCCCATCTGTCTTATTCAGGTCCAGTCCCCATCTGTTAGATCCAGGTTCTGTCCCCATCTGTCTTATTCAGGTCCAGTCCCCATCTGTCAGATCCAGCGTATTTCCCCATCTGTCTTATTCAGGTCCAGTCCCCATCTGTTAGATTCAGGTTCTGTCCCCATCTGATAGATCCAGGTTCTGTCCCCATCTGTCTTATTCAGGTCCAGTCCCCATCTGTCAGATCCAGGGTATTTACCCATCTGTATTATTCAGGTCCAGTCCCCATCTATCAGATCCAGCGTATTTCCCCATCTGTCTTATTCAGGTCCAGTCCCCATCTGTTAGATCCAGGTTCTGTCCCCATCTGTCTTATTCAGGTCCAGTCCCCATCTGTCAGATCCAGGTTCTGTCCCCATCTGTCTTATTCAGGTCCAGTCCCCATCTGTTAGATTCAGGTTCTGTCCCCATCTGTCTTATTCAGGTCCAGTCCCCATCTGTTAGATTCAGGTTCTGTCCCCATCTGTTAGATCCAGGTTCTGTCCCCATCTGTCTTATTCAGGTCCAGTCCCCATCTGTCAGATCCAGGGTATTTCCTCATATGTCTTATTCAGGTCCAGTCCCCATCTGTCAGATCCAGGGTATTTACCCATCTGTATTATTCAGGTCCAGTCCCCATCTATCAGATCCAGCGTATTTCCCCATCTGTCTTATTCAGGTCCAGTCCCCATCTGTTAGATTCAGGTTCTGTCCCCATCTGTTAGATCCAGGTTCTGTCCCCATCTGTCTTATTCAGGTCCAGTCCCCATCTGTCAGATCCAGGGTATTTCCCCATATGTCTTATTCAGGTGCAGTCCCCATCTGTCAGATCCAGGGTATTTACCCATCTGTATTATTCAGGTCCAGTCCCCATCTATCAGATCCAGCGTATTTCCCCATCTGTCTTATTCAGGTCCAGTCCCCATCTGTCAGATCCAGAGTATTTCCTCATATGTCTTATTCAGGTCCAGTCCCCATCTGTCAGATCCAGGGTATTTACCCATCTGTATTATTCAGGTCCAGTCCCCATCTATCAGATCCAGAGTATTTCCTCATATGTCTTATTCAGGTCCAGTCCCCATCTGTCAGATCCAGGTTCTGTCCCCATCTGTCTTATTCAGGTCCAGTCCCCATCTGTCAGATCCAGCGTATTTCCCCATCTGTCTTATTCAGGTCCAGTCCCCATCTGTTAGATTCAGGTTCTGTCCCCATCTGTTAGATCCAGGTTCTGTCCCCATCTGTCTTATTCAGGTCCAGTCCCCATCTGTCAGATCCAGGGTATTTACCCATCTGTATTATTCAGGTCCAGTCCCCATCTGTCAGATCCAGCGTATTTCCCTATCTGTCTTATTCAGGTCCAGTCCCCATCTGTTAGATTCAGGTTCTGTCCCCATCTGTTAGATCCAGGTTCTGTCCCCATCTGTCTTATTCAGGTCCAGTCCCCATCTGTCAGATCCAGCGTATTTCCCCATATGTCTTATTCAGGTCCAGTCCCCATCTGTCAGATCCAGGGTATTTACCCATCTGTCTTATTCAGGTTCTGTCCCCATCTATCAGATCCAGCGTATTTCCCCATCTGTCTTATTCAGGTCCAGTCCCCATCTGTCAGATCCAGCGTATTTCCCCATCTGTATTATTCAGGTCCAGTCCCCATCTGTCAGATCCAGCGTATTTCCCCATCTGTCTTATTCAGGTCCAGTCCCCATCTGTCAGCTCCATGATACAATGTATTTCCCCATCTGTCTTACTCAGGTTCAGTCCCCATCTGTCAGATCCAGCGTATTTCCCAACCTGTCTTATTCAGGTTCAGTCCCCATCTGTCAGATCCAGCGTATTTCCCCATCTGTCTTATTCAGGTCCAGTCCCCATCTGTCAGCTCCATGATACAATGTATTTCCCCATCTGTCTTACTCAGGTTCAGTCCCCATCTGTCAGATCCAGGTTCTGTCCCCATCTGTCTTATTCAGGTCCAGTCCCCATCTGTCAGATCCAGCGTATTTCCCCATCTGTCTTATTCAGGTCCAGTCCCCATCTGTTAGATTCAGGTTCTGTCCCCATCTGTTAGATCCAGGTTCTGTCCCCATCTGTCTTATTCAGGTCCAGTCCCCATCTGTCAGATCTAGCGTATTTCCCCATCTGTCTTATTCAGGTCCAGTCCCCATCTGTTAGATTCAGGTTCTGTCCCCATCTGTCAGCTCCATGATACAATGTATTTCCCCATCTGTCTTATTCAGGTCCAGTCCCCATCTGTCAGATCCAGCGTATTTCCCCATATGTATTATTCAGGTCCAGTCCCCATCTGTCAGATCCAGCGTATTTCCCCATCTGTCTTACTCAGGTCCAGTCCCCATCTGTCAGATCCAGCGCATTTCCCCATCTGTCTTATTCAGGTCCAGTCCCCATCTGTCAGCTCCATGATACAATGTATTTCCCCATCTGTCTTACTCAGGTCCAGTCCCCATCGGTCAGATCCAGCGTATTTCCCCATCTGCCTTATTCAGGTCCAGTCCCCATCTGTCAGATCCATGATACAATGTATTTCCCCATCTGTCTTACTCAGGTCCAGTCCCCATCTGTCAGATCCAGGTTCTGTCCCCATCTGATAGATCCAGGTTCTGTCCCCATCTGTCTTATTCAGGTCCAGTCCCCATCTGTCAGCTCCATGATACAATGTATTTCCCAACCTGTCTTATTCAGGTCCAGTCCCCATCTGTCAGATCCAGGGTATTTACCCATCTGTATTATTCAGGTCCAGTCCCCATCTATCAGATCCAGAGTATTTCCTCATATGTCTTATTCAGGTCCAGTCCCCATCTGTCAGATCCAGGGTATTTACCCATCTGTATTATTCAGGTCCAGTCCCCATCTGTCAGATCCAGCGTATTTCCCCATCTGTCTTATTCAGGTCCAGTCCCCATCTGTTAGATTCAGGTTCTGTCCCCATCTGTTAGATCCAGGTTCTGTCCCCATCTGTCTTATTCAGGTCCAGTCCCCATCTGTCAGATCCAGGGTATTTACCCATCTGTATTATTCAGGTCCAGTCCCCATCTATCAGATCCAGCGTATTTCCCTATCTGTCTTATTCAGGTCCAGTCCCCATCTGTTAGATCCAGGTTCTGTCCCCATCTGTCTTATTCAGGTCCAGTCCCCATCTGTCAGATCCAGGGTATTTCCCCATATGTCTTATTCAGGTCCAGTCCCCATCTGTCAGATCCAGGGTATTTACCCATCTGTCTTATTCAGGTTCTGTCCCCATCTATCAGATCCAGCGTATTTCCCCATCTGTCTTATTCAGGTCCAGTCCCCATCTGTCAGATCCAGCGTATTTCCCCATCTGTATTATTCAGGTCCAGTCCCCATCTGTCAGATCCAGCGTATTTCCCCATCTGTCTTATTCAGGTCCAGTCCCCATCTGTCAGCTCCATGATACAATGTATTTCCCCATCTGTCTTACTCAGGTTCAGTCCCCATCTGTCAGATCCAGCGTATTTCCCAACCTGTCTTATTCAGGTTCAGTCCCCATCTGTTAGATCCAGGTTCTGTCCCCATCTGTCTTATTCAGGTCCAGTCCCCATCTGTCAGATCCAGCGTATTTCCCCATCTGTCTTATTCAGGTCCAGTCCCCATCTGTTAGATTCAGGTTCTGTCCCCATCTGTTAGATCCAGGTTCTGTCCCCATCTGTCTTATTCAGGTCCAGTCCCCATCTGTCAGATCCAGCGTATTTCCCAACCTGTCTTATTCAGGTTCAGTCCCCATCTGTTAGATCCAGGTTCTGTCCCCATCTGTCTTATTCAGGTCCAGTCCCCATCTGTCAGATCCAGCGTATTTCCCCATCTGTCTTATTCAGGTCCAGTCCCCATCTGTTAGATTCAGGTTCTGTCCCCATCTGTCAGCTCCATGATACAATGTATTTCCCCATCTGTCTTATTCAGGTCCAGTCCCCATCTGTCAGATCCAGCGTATTTCCCCATATGTATTATTCAGGTCCAGTCCCCATCTGTCAGATCCATGATACAATGTATTTCCCCATCTGTCTTACTCAGGTCCAGTCCCCATCTGTCAGATCCAGCGCATTTCCCCATCTGTCTTATTCAGGTCCAGTCCCCATCTGTCAGCTCCATGATACAATGTATTTCCCCATCTGTCTTACTCAGGTCCAGTCCCCATCGGTCAGATCCAGCGTATTTCCCCATCTGCCTTATTCAGGTCCAGTCCCCATCTGTCAGATCCATGATACAATGTATTTCCCCATCTGTCTTACTCAGGTCCAGTCCCCATCTGTCAGATCCAGGTTCTGTCCCCATCTGATAGATCCAGGTTCTGTCCCCATCTGATAGATCCAGGTTCTGTCCCCATCTGTCTTATTCAGGTCCAGTCCCCATCTGTCAGCTCCATGATACAATGTATTTCCCAACCTGTCTTATTCAGGTTCAGTCCCCATCTGTCAGATCCAGCGTATTTCCCAACCTGTCTTATTCAGGTTCAGTCCCCATCTGTTAGATCCAGGTTCTGTCCCCATCTGTCTTATTCAGGTCCAGTCCCCATCTGTCAGATCCAGCGTATTTCCCCATCTGTCTTATTCAGGTCCAGTCCCCATCTGTTAGATTCAGGTTCTGTCCCCATCTGTCAGCTCCATGATACAATGTATTTCCCCATCTGTCTTATTCAGGTCCAGTCCCCATCTGTCAGATCCAGCGTATTTCCCCATATGTATTATTCAGGTCCAGTCCCCATCTGTCAGATCCAGCGTATTTCCCCATCTGTCTTATTCAGGTCCAGTCCCCATCTGTCAGCTCCATGATACAATGTATTTCCCCATCTGTCTTACTCAGGTCCAGTCCCCATCTGTCAGATCCAGCGCATTTCCCCATCTGTCTTATTCAGGTCCAGTCCCCATCTGTCAGCTCCATGATACAATGTATTTCCCCATCTGTCTTACTCAGGTCCAGTCCCCATCGGTCAGATCCAGCGTATTTCCCCATCTGCCTTATTCAGGTCCAGTCCCCATCTGTCAGATCCATGATACAATGTATTTCCCCATCTGTCTTACTCAGGTCCAGTCCCCATCTGTCAGATCCAGGTTCTGTCCCCATCTGATAGATCCAGGTTCTGTCCCCATCTGATAGATCCAGGTTCTGTCCCCATCTGTCTTATTCAGGTCCAGTCCCCATCTGTCAGCTCCATGATACAATGTATTTCCCAACCTGTCTTATTCAGGTTCAGTCCCCATCTGTCAGATCCAGCGTATTTCCCAACCTGTCTTATTCAGTTTCAGTCCCCATCGGTCAGATCCAGCGTATTTCCCCATCTGTCTTATTCAGGTCCAGTCCCCATCTGCTTTATCCATGTTCTGTCCCCATTTGTCTGATCCAAGTCCAATCTCAATCTGTCTAATCCAGGTTCAGTCTCAATCTGTTTAAACCATATTGACTTCCCACCTGTTTTAATCCTGGTCCAATCCTTATCTGTCTTGTCCAGGCTCATTCCCCATCTGTCTGATCCAGGTCTAATACCAGATATGGCTGATCTATGTCCAATCCCTTTTTATCTAAACTAGTTACAGTGTTAGGGATGAGCAAATGTTTCTGAGTTCAGTTCGCAAAGAGCTTTGAGAATCTCACTTGAAATTCAAAGATTTATGAACTTTGAGGTGAATCCCACTGAATTCTATTGGGGGGGGGGGGGCAAATACTAATTTATGGCCACTTGTAAGACTAATAAGCAAGCTATTGTCAAACACAAATCAATAAGAAGACCTGCCATAGAAGATGTGTAACAATGCCTAAAAGCACAGTATTGCACAGTATTTGAACACTCTATTGCACCATTTTACTCCATATACAGAACTGTCAACTCTCCCTAACATCAATAACACGTGCTGACAATATGCTGTAAGCCCACCCATGAGGCAGCTGAGTTATCCATTCCTTCAGATAATTTGCTCTTGTGGAATTGGGGAAGATGCTTTATGGGATGTTTATCATTTCTGGTTGCAAACCTGTCAAGATTTTGGCTAAAATCCAATTCCTGTCTTTCTGATCCAGGGCAAATCCCAATTTATCTGATCCAGGACAGATCACCATCTGTTTGATCCAGGTACGGTCCCCTTTGTTTTATTAGATCATGTCTGCATCTGTCTGATCTGGGTCTGAGTGAAACATACACTGCTCAAAAAAAATAAATGAACACTTTGAAGTAAACAATGAACAACAGTAAACAATGAACAACCCCCACTCCCCACCTATACATGTCTACACAATAGCAGGATATTTCACCCTGTAGCCCTAATGGGCACAGGGTGACTTACACATAGGAGGGATATGGGGAGCTGAGACAGGGGTCTCCCCACCTCTCCTAAGGGGGCTGTGTTCCATGGGCCCCCCACCCAAAGGCACTCCCGTCACAAGCAGGCCTTGAGCGTTCAGTGTGGAGGAACATGACATCTTCCTGTTGTTAATCATTGCTAAGGATGTGGCAGTTGCAGGCACCTGCAGCATCAGCAGCAACCACTAACATCCTTGTCATCAATGGAGTAGGGATAGAGGGGTGGCATCATTGCCTAAATATGGCCACATGGCCATATTTGGGCAATAGCATTGACCAAAAATGGTTGTATTGGGGAAATGATGTCATCATTATTTCCAACCCTTCCCTTATATTGCTGGAACTGCTCAGGGAGCTGTCATTTGGCCAATGGATATCGTCACATGAGTGTAGTCAGGTTTTTACTTTTGGCGGTTGTTGTTCATACAAATGATGAAGCCTTGCTTATCAGTACTCTTAATATTCCATCCCCCAATGTTTAGAATGAGCATCCTAATGCAATGGTGTCTATTTAGAAGATTTCAAGACCCAATCATATCCAGCATTATTTGCAGCAACAAATGACAACTGCTATATTTCTGAAAAAAAAAAGTTTAATGGGCAGCCCTCAATATAACATGCTAAATATGGAGGTGTGATGTCTTGTGGTGCTGATCTAAGCTAGATGATGAGGCAAGAATCACCCCAATGGCAAAGACAAGGAGCAGGTATCTTGAAGCAGTTCCAGTGCAGCTGATGGGAAGGGAAGATGGACACCACTCAACCAACTCCAGGAGTCAGACACTGGAATGACTTGGCCTCAGCCACTGCTCCAGCCAAGCCCTCTGGCGAGGCTGGAGTGGTAACTGAGGCCAAGCCATTCATGCATCTGACTCCTGGGGTCAGTTTAGTGGTGTCCATCTTCCCTTCCCATCATGCTAAATACGAAGCTCTAATTTTAGGACATCCCATTTATTCTTCAAATGTTCTTCTAGACTTATCAAGCTGGAGGAATCTATCATTGCATGTTTCATAGGCCACATGATCTATCCACCATTGTGATCTTTTTTGTAAGGAGATGGGTGATACACACAGTCAAAATTGGCCCCCTTGGCCCCGTTCTTGTGTTTCCCAGCTTCTCAGACATACATTCAAGATGTTGATAAACAAGGATTTGCTGTCTCCCTATCACAAGATCATAGCCAGCTCTTTACTGTCAGCTAAATAAAGAACTGCGAGACTTTGGAAAAGGGAACTAGCTCCTAATCCTTCCAAAGCTGTGCTTATTACCAGGGGCGGACTGACCATTTGGATACTAGGGCACTGCCCGAGGGCCCGGGGTCAGTAGGGGACCCCATGAGATGCCCCTGGTACCTTTTTCATAGGCTTTTTTGAGTTTGGGCAAGGACACAGGGGCCCCATGATCCCCTATTGCCCGGGGGCCCCATGAGTTGTCTGTCCGCCCCTGCTTATTACTCACCAACACTATCTGTATGAAAGAACAAATTGCTTTACAATCTGGCTCCCTACCTACCTTTGAGAAATCCTGGAAACCTTGGATTACTTGGTATGCTACCTGAGCCACTGCTAGTAATTGTGCATTTCTTATTGACCATCTCTATAGTCTCCTTTTATAATTTGCTGCTGATATTACTTGGTCACATTTGTACCTTGATGTGCTGTTTTGTTGGGTTCTTTGGCCTGTTTTTCCTTCTCTTAAAATCTGTATTTTTATTTGATATGACTGTACACAGTGTGCACTTCATGGGTGCCTATAGAGGCTGCATCCACGTCTTTGTCTGTGCGTTGATCTTTTTTGTACTGCTTTAAATTTCATACAAAATATTATAAAAAAAAAGAAAAAAAGGATTTGCTTGTTGACCCAGAAGGTCAAAGAACTGGATACGAATTTGGGAAAATCCCTAACTTTAATTCTTTCAGTTATCAAAGATAAAGGATTTTTGACCTCAGATCATCCATATCAATACCTGCATTTCTGAACAGGCAGAGAAAGTCGTAAAAGTAAAAGTGTAAAAAATGAGATTAGTAGTCAGTACTGGAATTTCCTTCTTGGTCAACATTGATCAGCCAGTAAGTATTTTTCTATTTGGTTCCTTATGACTTCATGTAAAAGACCCAAAGATTACAGACGTCCATAAAGGTAACTGATTTCACATGACCATCCCTGTTTTATTAAATTTTATTATTCTTGGTGAGGATAAGAATGTGTGACACAAACATTTTTTTTTCATTTTACCAGCCATAACAAATATTTTTATTAGTATGGGGGAGGGGCCATGCGCTGTATCTGTCATCCTTTCTGAAATTTCCCTCTGACCCCTGACCTCTTCCTCCTATGGCCTCAGGTAATGTTTGGACCAGTACAGGTCAATACTTCATGTATGTGTACATTTATTTACTGGTGAAAGTTTGGTTCTGTCCACCCAAAACAAAGATCCCTGAGGAATTTGATACAGATGATCAAATATAACATGGCTCAGAAATAGAAAGTTCTCTATGTTTTGTACTGCAGCTGTAAACCTGATATTGGCAACTTATAATTGTAGCAACCTCTTCTTTAGGCTGCTAATAGGATTCAGTAAATTTAGTTTTTGGTTTCCCTGTAGCCAATGAAGCAGGATTTGAGTGTCAATGACTGCTATGGGCTAGCTGTTCTGCTAGCTGCAGGCTCACCTACTTCCCCCTGTACTCAAGTAAGTTCTGGAATATTGTGGGTTGGGTAAGGCAGACCCTGGGCTGAAGATTCACATAGCCTCAGCCAATCCCTGGTTAAGAGAGTGACCACCAGAG
Organism: Staurois parvus; assembly: GCF_062004578.1. Taxonomy (NCBI): domain Eukaryota; kingdom Metazoa; phylum Chordata; class Amphibia; order Anura; family Ranidae; genus Staurois; species Staurois parvus. The sequence goes on from NW_028319048.1 coordinate 1,468,440, forward strand.
AGTGGCCAGCAAGGGGCTGGGGTGTGCATAAATAGTCTGGAGCCTAGAACAGCAGCATCCTTTGCTTTGGTGAAGAGAGACCTCGCCTGGAGGGGCAGTCTAACCTACTGAGATAAAAAAGATATGAAATCTCCTGCGCTTAGATGGATAAAGTTGATCAAAGCTGCTGACACCCACTTTTATACCAAAAAAGTCTATATATAAAATAAAACACTAATGGTGTAGCGCTAATAAATATAGAAATAATAAATAAATAAATAGCTGCTAAAAAACAAACAAAAGCGCACAAATGGAATGTACATAAATTCACAATCGAACACGTAAAATGCTCATATAAAACATAACATGCTCATAAACATATCACTCCAAATAAGGGGAGCCAGTGAGTCACTCAGTGAATGTAAATCAACATAAAATGATTCCAAATCAGGAGCACAGACAAGGGGCAGGTGTAACACACTCAATGGGTGGTAATGGTGATACACAGTCCACTTTACACACAGGTGAGAAAAGTCTTCATACGCGTGAAGGTGCCACTGGTGTCAAAAGATCCTAAAATGGTCTGAGTGCCCCCTCACCTCCTTGAAATGACCACAAGGGCCAGCACACTTTGTAGTAAGTACCACGGATCTCACAGGAACCACCTTGCCTATTGGACCATACCAGATACCACACCAGAGCCGCTGTCATCCGAACCTCCTCCTGCTCCTCTTTTTCCTGGCAATACCAATATTTGGGAGAGAATCCTGACTGCCTGTCAACTTAGCTTTTGGCATGTTGCTGGATCAATCCTTGGTTGCATCCCACAGAGGGTATGTGGATCAATGCAAAAATAATTTAAAAATAGCTTATGAGCAGGCTCAAGTTGAATCTGACATGAGGTCAGTGGGTCAAAACAAACTTTGACTGAGGAGCAGGGGCGGACTGACCATTTGGAAACTCGGGTACTGCCCGAGGGCCCGGGGTCAGTAGGGGGCCCCATGAGATGCCCCTGGTACCTTTTTCATAGGCTTTTTTGAGTTTGGGCAAGGACACAGGGGCCCCAAGATCCCCTATTGCCCGGGGGCCCCATGAGTTGTCAGTCCGCCCCTGCTGGGGAGTGAGAGTCCAACAATTACAGCTGGATGATCAAGTGCTTCTAAGAAATGTGTGTGCCCCTAGAAAGCATAAGGTACTTGACTGGTGGAAATCCCAACTGTTCTTCGTCTACAAGCACTGGTTTGTTAGTGTGCCAGATCTGCACAGAGAGAAAAACAGGTCCACTGAATGTCTGGCACCATAACCATCTTCTACCTTCTGGAGAACCTACCTTTGTGAGAATCCAATATGTATGCAACGTGTCATGTGATCAGATCTTCATGATGTCATCACATTGGGTGGAGTGCCTCTGTGCCATCTTGGATTCACTGGCTTGATATTATTGCTGTGATACTATGTCAAAGCTCTCTTAAAGTGCCATCCTGTGAGTGGATTCAATTTTTTTTATTGTAATAAAATGTACGATTTTACACTATGCAGTTTCCCTCTCCTCGAGTTCCCTGAGTGCCCAATGAAAGAAGATCTGTATAGGAGGAAATGGTGAACAAGTAGGTGCTATGCCTAGAGATAATCCCCCATGGAGGTAAAATGTTGGGACTCTGGCTCTGTGTGTCTTCCCAACACAGATGCAAGTGAATGATGAGGATTGGTATAGCCGTCACTCGCCTTCCCGAATAATACATTTTATTGAGCCATAGCCATGTTATATGCACATTTTACTCACTCAATAAAGTTCGGTAAGACGAGTGGCGGCTCTACCAATCCTCATCATTCAGGAGGAAGTGGTGGTTGAAATTCCTATTTGGAGGAGCTGGGGAGTAAGCATATCAAAATTATTGTTTGACCTGCAAATTATAATGAGGCCCAACTGATGAGATGAAGGTACACCCATCTGTGCATAGCGGTCATACTGTATGTGTTCACGGTGTGAAGATGTAAAGTCGGTGAAGATGTTATGATACATCATTGAATTTTTTGGGGACTTTATGCTCTGATATTTTTCACGTGACCAATAAGTAGATTTTTCAAGAGACAGTTGTTACATGTATGAAATATATACACGCACATTCTTTCTTGACATATGAAGTAATGGTGTTCAAGCTTCCAATGACACTTCTTATGCACATGTTATTTTATCCTTTTGTTTTTGTTTTTTTAGATACTCTTACTTTCAGCTGCTGGAGGGAAAGAAGAACACAGGGCATCATTCCTGTAATTGTCCCAGTCAGCAGCACCAATGCCCCTCCCAGTCCTACTCATATCAAGTTCCCCCTGTGTGCCCCCCCACCACCACCCGCAGCACTTCCTTCTCCTGTCAGCCGCTGTTGATACACCGAGGGGGAGGAGCGGCCAGTAAATATGTCAATTATTGGCTCCTTCCTTTTCTGAATGGACAGGGTGAGCGATCAGTACCAATCATCCCTGTGTCCATTCATATCTGAAGTATAGTAAACTGTTTACTATGCTTCAGTTTATAAGTGAACACGAGCTTCTGTCTACCGACTGGCTTTTATTGAATGGGCATGCTTAAAAACAAGCATCCGATCAGCACTTGCATCCAATGGCTGTGAGTGCTGATCAGTATGTTTTGGAGGATGGGTGGGGCAGTCCCCTGCTGTGAGAAACTTGATTCTGGTCACTGAAAGGTAGCACTTGAAATCTGCTATTGTCTTGCATTGTCTACAAACAGCATATTTTGACCTATCCACACCCTAACTTGTTTCTGCCCACTGCCTGATAATATCTAATGTAGGGGCGGACTGACCATTCGGGCACTCGGGCACTGCCCGAAGGCCTGGGGTCAGTAGGGGGCCCCATGAGATGCCCCTCATACCTTTCATAGACGTTTTTGGGTGTGGTTTGAGTGTGGGCGAGGACACAGAGGCCTCATGATCCTCTATTGCCTGGGGGCCCCATGAGTTGTCAGTCCACCCCTGATCTAGTGTGTGAAGTTGTGGCAGATACCCTGGGATGCCGGTCAGGGATCAATAGAAAAAAATTATAATAAAGGTCCTGCACTGCAAATAACTAGAAGAAAGCTCTAGGTAGCCTGCAATCAGAGTCGGCTCTAGGCTTTGTGAGGCCTTAAGCAAAGTTTAGACATGAGCCCCCAATCACCCCCATCCATCTGTCCATCAGCTATGCAGCAGGCTGTCCCAGATTGAGATCCTTGTTCTGTGCATGGGAGGGGCAACATGGGTGGACTCAACTTCTCTCCTCATTGGCTGGCTCAGAACTCCCGAAGTCTTAGGTTACATGAGAGGTGAGTGTGACAGAGCTCTTCACATTGCCTGCGCACACCGACATTAACTAGTTCAGCTCCAGAGCAATTTTTTTGATTTTTCGCATATACAGTTCGGTCCATAAATATTGGGACATCGACACAATTCTAACATATTTGGCTCTATACACCACCACAATGGATTTGAAATGAAGATGTGCTTTAACTGCAGACTGTCAGCTTTAATTTGAGGGTATTTACATCTAAATCAGGTGAACGGTGTAGAAATTACAACAGTTTGCATATGTGCCTCCCACTTGTTAAGGGACCAAAAGTAATGGGACAATTGGTTTCTCAGCTGTTCCATGGCCAGGTGTGTGTTATTCCCTCATTATCCCAATTACAATGAGCAGATAAAAGGTCCAGAGTTCATTTCAAGTCTGCTATTTGCATTTGGAATCTGTTGCTGTCAACTCTCAAGATGAGATCCAAAGAGCTGTCACTATCAGTGAAGCCATCATTAGGCTGAAAAAACAAAACAAACCCATCAGAGAGATAGCAAAAACATTAGACGTGGCCAAAACAACTGTTTGGAACATTCTTAAAAAGAAGGAACGCACCGGTGAGCTCAGCAACACCAAAAGACCCGAAAGACCACGGAAAACAACTGTGGTGGATGAGCGAAGAATTCTTTCCCTAGTGAAGAAAACACCCTTCACAACAGTTGGCCGGATCAAGAACACTCTCCAGGAGGTAGGTGTATGTGTGTCAAAGTCACCAATCAAGAGAAGACTTCACCAGAGTGAATACAGAACGTTCACCACAAGATGGAAACCATTGATGAGCCTCAAAAACAGGAAGGCCAGATTAGAGTTGTAAACATGTAAAAAAGCCTTCACAGTTCTGGAACAACATCCTATGGACAGATGAGACCGACATCAACTTGTACCAGAGTGATGGGAAGAGAAGAGTATGGAGAAGGAACTGCTCATGATCCTAAGCATACCACCTCATCTGTGAAGCATGGTGGTGGTAGTGTCATGGCGTGGGCATGTATGGCTGCCAATGGAACTGCTTCTCTTGTATTTATTGATGATGTGACTAGAGATGAGCGAATCGAAGTAGGCGAAGTGGAATTCGTTTTGAATATTGAAAAATTTTCGATTCGCGCCGAATCCGAAAAATAGCATACTTCGGATGCGCAAATCAAAATTTTTCCTAAAATGGCGGCGACATGTGCGGCGACGGAGCGGGGATGTCTGGGAAGGCGCGCAGACAAGGCGCGCTGACCCATAATGCATTCATTAATGACATGTGATCGCATTAGCCAATCAGCAGCCAGCCAGCCAGCACTGTGTAATGGTGGAGCTATAAATGGCGGCCATATTAGAATTCTCCATTTACCTCCAGTAATTTAAGAGAGGCAGACCGCTCTGTATTAGGGACAGAGTTAGGGCCACAGAAACGTTACTTGGGGAAAGAGAAACGTTACTTAGGGCCACAGAATTGTTACTGAGGGCCACAGAATCGTTACTTAGGGCCACAGAAACGCTAGTTAGGGCCACAGAATTGTTACTCAGGGACAGACACAGAATTGTTACTGAGGGCCAGAGAATTGTTACTGAGGGCCACAGAAACGTTACTCAGGGACACAGAATTGTTACTGAGGGCCACAGAACTGTTACTTAGGGCCACAGAAACGTTAGTTAGGGCCACAGAATTGTTACTCAGGGACAGACACAGAATTGTTACTGAGGGCCACAGAACCGTTACTTAGGGCCACAGAAATGTTACTCAGGGACACAGAATTGTTACTGAGGGCCACAGAACTGTTACTTAGGGCCACAGAAACGTTAGTTAGGGCCACAGAATTATTACTCAGGGACAGACACAGAATTATTACTGAGGGCCACAGAATTGTTACTGAGGGCCACAGAACCGTTAAATAGGGCCACAGAACCGTTACTCAGGGACACAGAATTGTTACTGAGGGCCACAGAACCGTTACTTAGGGCCACAGAATTGTTACTCAGGGACAGACACAGAATTGTTACTGAGGGACACAGAATTGTTACTGAGGGCCACAGAACCGTTACTTAGGGCCACAGAATTGTTACTCAGGGACACAGAATTGTTACTGAGGGCCACAGAACCGTTACTTAGGGCCACAGAATTGTTACTCAGGGACAGACACAGAATTGTTACTCAGGGACACAGAATTGTTACTCAGGGACAGACACAGAATTGTTACTTAGGGCCACAGAATTGTTACTCAGGGACAGACACAGAATTGTTACTGAGGGACACAGAATTGTTACTGAGGGCCACAGAACCGTTACTTAGGGCCACAGAAACGTTACTCAGGGACACAGAATTGTTACTCAGGGACAGACACAGAATTGTTACTGAGGGCCACAGAATTGTTACTGAGGACCACAGAACCGTTACTTAGGGCCACAGAAACGTTACTCAGGGACACAGAATTGTTACTGAGGGACACAGAATTGTTACTCAGGGCCACAGAATTGTTACTCAGGGACAGACACAGAATTGTTACTCAGGGACACAGAATTGTTACTCAGGGACACATAATCGTTGAATTAAAGAGTATGTCAGACAACATGCAGAGGAGTGGCAGAGGAGGCAATGTTTTAGGAGCGAGCAGACGTGGCAGCAGAGGAAGGGGTCGAGGCAGCACTATTCGCAGCCAGAGGCCAGTGCTCCCGGTGTCATCCAGCGGTCGTGTCTCCACCGACAACCCTGCCGTCATCGATTGGTTGGCTCGGGCGTCTTCCTCTTCCCAGGTCACCTCTGACACCTACAGCCAACGGTCGGTGGGTACGTCAGACACAACCGTTAGTTGGCATGGCCCGGGAGCAAGCCCACTGAAATCACGTGTCCTCTACCTGCCCCTGTCCTTTGCTGTTCCCTCACCAAGCGAAGTATCGCATGCTGTGGGCTCAGCCCCACTGTACAGTGAGGAAGAGCTAACAGAGGGCGGTCAGGAACGGGGGGAGACATCTGCCTTTTCAGCAGCCAGGCGAAGAAGTACTGGCGAGGAGAGTGGCTCGGTAGCCGGTCTAGAGACAGGTCTGTCTCCTGACCCAGACGCAGCCGAGGGGGCTAGTAGTGAGGCGGAGACCCTACTTGATGATGAGGAGGTTGATCGCACTTGGCAGCCTCGTCGTCATCAGGTAATTTCTTCCGCATCATCAGGAGAAGAGGGTGCCAGCTTGGCAGCGAGCAAAACAGTCGGTGGGTTGCCCAGGAGGCAGCAGGGTCGCAGCAGTGTCAGTGGAGCCAAACGGCCACGGAGTAGAGCACCAGCTCCACTGCAGCCTACCACCACGGCCAGTAGTGGTGCCGGTGTGCACGGAGGAAGTAGCAGTCAGCCAGTGAGGAGTATCGGGGGCAAAGTTTCCTACTCGGCGGTGTGGCAATTTTTCGTCAAGCCGCCCGAGGAAGTAAACGTAGCCGTATGTCGACTATGTGGCCAGAAAGTCAAGCGTGGCCAGGGGGCCCATGTTGGGACTACAGCGTTGCGTCAGCATATGCAGCGTCGCCATTCGGTGGCCTGGGAAAACCGTGATAAAGATACGGCGGTTCTGCCTGCCCCAGCCCCCGCTCCATCACCCGCTCCGTTACTTGCTCCGTCACCCGACGTCAATCGCCCTCTATCAGCCAGTCAAGGCTCCAACACCTCTGCTGAGGGGAGTTGTCGCTCGTTGGCATCTTCCGCTCGTTCAGATGCTCCTTCTCCTGCTACTCCTCTTCTCGGATTCCGTCAGCAGTCTTTCTTGGAATCCGTTTCCAAGAGACAACAGTTTGCGAGCACGCACCCGACGGTGCAGAAGCTGAACGTCCTCCTGTCCAAGTTGCTGGTGCTGCAGTCCCTCCCTTTCCAACTGGTGGACTCAGCACCTTTCCGAGAAATGATGGCTTGTGCCGCGCCGCGGTGGAGAGTGCCAAGCCGTCATTTCTTCGCCAAAAAGGCAGTGCCAGCCCTGCATTCACATGTAGAAGAGATGGTGGGCCAGTCTTTGAGCATGTCGGTCTCTGCCAAAGTGCACGGCAGCGCCGACGTGTGGAGCTGTAACTACGGTCAGGGACAGTACATGTCATTTACGGCCCACTGGGTGAACGTGGTGCAGGCACAGCCGCACCAGCAACTTGGACAGGTCACGACGCTTTTGCCTCCACGTTTGCACGTCCTTGGTCCAGCAAAGATGTCCGCCTCTACCACCTCTTCTTCCGCCGTGTCCTCAGCCGCCACCCCCGTGCCAAGTCCCATTACCCGACCGGCATATCACATGTGCAGGGCGCAACGGTGTCACGCTGTGCTGCACCTGGTATGCCTTGGCGAACGTAGTCACACAGGGGAGGAACTTCTGAGTGTAATGAACAGAGAAATCGACAGATGGCTGTCTCCGCGCAAACTGAAAATCGGAACCATGTTGACCGACAACGGAAAGAACATGGTGTCTGCTCTGCGTCAAGGAAGGTTGTGCCATGCGCCATGCATGGCTCACGTGTTCAATCTGGTTGTCAAGCGGTTCCTAAAATCCACCATCCCACTGCAAGACATCCTTAAAATGTCACGTAAACTTTGCATGCATTTCAGCCATTCCTACACCGCAAAGCACACCCTCCTTGAGCTGCAGCGGCAGAACGGAATTCCACAGCATCGCCTGATCTGCGACGTTGCAACAAGGTGGAATTCAACCCTACACATGTTAGACCGCCTTTACGAGCAGCGAAAGGCCATCACCGATTTCCTGATGTTACAAGCGGATAAAGGTACTCCCCTGTGTAACTTCGATGTCAGCCATTGGCAGCTCATGCGTGACACCTGCCGCTTGCTCAGGCCCTTTGAGGAGGCCACGCTATTTGTGAGTCGGCAGGACTATGGGATGAACGACGTCATTCCTCTGTTGCACGTCCTGGAACAAATGCTGTTAACAATGGCTGGTCAGGGTGCGGTAGACGTGGCGCACAGATCTCAACGCCACATGACCCCTGTGGGGGCAGGACAGGAAGAAGAGGAGGAGGTAGAGGAGGACATTTGTGCTCAGGAATTATTGAGTGAAATGGGTGGTTTTTCCACTCAGCGGACAGGAGTGGAGGAGCAGGAGCATCTGGTAGAGGAGGAGGAGGAGGAGACAGAGGACCCAGACGCACCGTGGCAGTATGCTGTGGAGATGGAGGCAGGGAGTCCCTCGCATTCCTTGGCACAAATGGCCCATAGCATGCTCGGTTGCTTGCGTAGCGACAGCCAAATAATAACCATCAGACAGAGGGATGACTTTTGGCTGTCCACCTTGTTGGACCCTCGCTACCGTTCCAAAATGGTGGCCTTTTTCACACCTGCTGAGAGGGAGGCCAAAATTACGTACTATAAAAACCACCTATGTAGTCAGTTGGTCTCTGCCTTTGTGCGCCAACGTCCATCCTCAGACACTGTGGGCCCTGTGCGCTCGCGTTCCGCTGCCATGGCAGCAGGGGAGGGGTGGGGTGGTAGGAGCAGTGGCAGCTCCACCAGCAGCGGCTGCCTCAGTCTGCAGTCGATGATGAGTAGCTTTCTTCACCAGCGCAGTGAGGAAACTACTAACCAGCCGCAGCAGCAGCAGCAGCAGCATCAGGTGGACCTGGAGCAGGAGCTCAAACAACAGGCTTGGGACTACTTGGACAGCACCCTGCCAACCGAGGTAGACAATCCCCTTGACTACTGGGCAACGAAACTTGACCTTTGGCCCCAACTAGCTGAATTTGCCCTTGAAAGGCTGTCATGCCCGGCCAGTAGCGTGGCATCGGAGCGCGTGTTTAGTGCGGCAGGAGGTATTGTAACTCCGCGGAGGACATGACTGTCCACCCAAAGTGTGGAGAGACTCACGTTTGTGAAAATGAATCAGGCGTGGATTAGTCTGGATTTCAAACCACCAGTTCCTGACACAACTGACTAAATCCGCCATGAATCATGCCCCTGCCATGTGCCACTTTCAGGTCTCCGCACACTGCTGCTGGGTTCCATTTTGTCATAGGGTGCTGGCAGATTACGGGCCTCCCATAGCTGCTGCCAGGCCCCTAATCTGCCATGGGCCCCTGTACCGCCTCCTCACGCTGCTGCAAGGTCCACAGTGTGTCATGCCATGTGCCACTTTCAGGTCTCCTCACACTGCTGGTGTGTTTCATTTTGTCATAGGGTGCTGGCAGATTACGGGCCTCACATTGCTGCGCCCAGGCCCCTAATCTGCCATGGGCCCCTGTACCGCCTCCTCACGCTGCTGCAAGGTCCACAGTGTGTCATGCCATGTGCCACTTTCAGGTCTCCTCACACTGCTGGTGTGTTTCATTTTGTCATAGGGTGCTGGCAGATTACGTGCCTCCCATAGCTGCGGCCAGGCCCCTAATCTGCCATGGGCCCCTGTACCGCCTCCTCACGCTGCTGCAAGGTCCACAGTGTGTCATGCCATGTGCCACTTTCAGGTCTCCTCACACTGCTGGTGTGTTTCATTTTGTCATAGGGTGCTGGCAGATTACGGGCCTCCCATAGCTGCTGCCAGGCCCCTAATCTGCCATGGGCCCCTGTACCGCCTCCTCACGCTGCTGCCAGGTCCACAGTGTGTCATGGGTCCCTGTACCGCCTCCCATTGCTGCTATCTCCAACGCCACACTCTGCCATGTGCCACTATCAGGTCTCCTCACACTGCTGCTGGGTTCCAATTTGTCATAGGATGCTGGCAGATTACGGGCCTCACATTGCTGCTGCCAGGCCCCAAATCTGCCATGGGCCTCCGTACCGCCTGGTCACGCTGCTGCTGGGCCCACAGTGTGTCATGGGTCCCTGTACCGCCTCCCATTGCTCCCACTCTGCCATGTGCCACTTTGAGGTCTCTTCACACTCCTGCGGTTTTCCATTTTGTCATAGGTTGCTGGCAGATTACAGGTCTCCCATAGGTGCTGCCAGGCCCCAAATCTGCCATGGGCCCCCGTACCGCCTGGTCACGCTGCTGCTGGGCCCACAGTGTGACCTGGGTCCCTGTACCGCCTCCCATTGCTCCCACTCTGCCATGTGCCACTTTGAGGTCTCCTCACACTCCTGCGGTTTTCCATTTTGTCATAGGTTGCTGGCAGATTACAGGCCTCCCATAGATGCTGCCAGGCCCCAAATCTGCCATGGGCCCCCGTACCGCCTGGTCACGCTGCTGCTGGGCCCACAGTGTGACCTGGGTCCCTGTACCGCCTCCCATTGCTCCCACTCTGCCATGTGCCACTTTGAGGTCTCCTCACACTCCTACGGTTTTCCATTTTGTCATAGGTTGCTGGCAGATTACAGGCCTCCCATAGGTGCTGCCAGGCCCCAAATCTGCCATGGGCCCCCGTACCGCCTGGTCACGCTGCTGCTGAGCCCACAGTGTGACCTGGGTCCCTGTACCGCCTCCCATTGCTCCCACTCTGCCATGTGCCACTTTCAGGTCTCCTCACACTCCTGCTGGTTTCCATTTTGTCATAGGTTGCTGTATGGCCTCCCATTGCTGCTGCCTCCACCGCCACACTGTGGCTCCAAACACTGGTTTTGGCCCCGTGACTGGCCAAATGAGTGAAGTGTGCGGTGATTCTAAGATCGACGGCACTCATCTGCATGTCATACTGACTGACAGTATTATTTCTCTTCCCCAGCAGACTCCAAGGGCATTTAAATTAAAGGTACAGTGTTCTGCACTAATATTAAGTCTCTCTGAAGCCTAGAAACACCCTTTTTTAAGTTAAATTCACAGCGAATATATTCGACTCGAATCAAATATTTTCCACGAATTCGCCGAATCAGTCGAATCGAATTTTTGAATACTTCGCTCATCTCTAGATGTGACTGCTGACAGAAGCAGCCGGATGAATTGTGAAGTGTTTCGGGAATATTATTGGCTCATATTCAGCCAAATGCTTCACAACTCATTGGACGCTTCACAGTGCAGATGGACAATGACCCAAAGCAGACTGCAAAAGCAACCAAAGAGTTTAAGGGAAAGAAGTGGAATGTTCTGCAATGGCCAAGTCCATCACCTGACCTGAATCCGATTGAGCATTTCACTTGCTGAAGACAAAACTGAAGGGAAAATGCCCCAAGAACAAGCAGGAACTGAAGACAGTTGCAGTAGAGGCCTGGCAGAGCATCACCAGGGATGACACCCAGCGTCTGGTGATGTCTATGCGTTCCAGACTTCAGGCTGTCATTGACTGCAAAGGATTTGCAACCAAGTATTAAAAAGTGAAAGTTTTATTTATGATTATTATTCTGTCCCATTACTTTTGGCCTCTTAACAAGTGGGAGGCACGTATGCAAACTGTTGTAATTCCTACACCGTTCACCTGATTTGGATGTAAATATCCTCAAATTAAAGCTGACAGTCTGCAGTTAAAGCACATCTTGTTCATTTCATTTCAAATCCATTGTGGTGGTGTATAGAGCCACAAATATTAGAATTGTGTCCATGTCCCAATATTTATGGACCTGACTATGTAAAAATCTAATTTTGTGGCAAAAAAATGACTTAAACCCGAGAACATTATATATATTCTGAAACGTGAGGCCCTGTAGAATAAAAAGCTGATATTTGCATGTTTTTATGTCACATGATACTTGCACAATTGTTTATTAAACGCAAAGTTTCAGGAAAAATATAATAAAATTAATTTTAGTGGAAAAATATTACAATACCCATTGTTGGTTAAATTATAAAAGATGAGGTTGCATCAAGTAAATAGATACCAAACAAGCCATATGTTAGGATTGCCCAAAAATCCCCATAGGTGACGCTTTAAAAGCCTTTACAGTTCATCAGTTTAGAGGTAACAAGGAACTTTTGTATTAGAATGATTGTTCTCACGCTGATGTTCGCGGTGATATGTCGCGGTGATATGTCGCAGTGATATGTCACACGTGTGATGTCGAGATGTTGAGACACCCATTAAGGGAGGAGAAGAGAAGATTAAAAGAAAATCATCCTTGCTGCATTTATTTATCAGTGCAAGATTTAAAGGACAAGATCACCTTGGAACGTGATACATGTTCCACCCTACAAATGGATGTAACATGTTCCCATTGCTGCAGCCATGGCCCCCCAACTCCCCCCCCCTCCCCCCCGACAAATAATACAGGGAGAAGTACAGGGAGAAGTCCCTGTGCTATCTGTCAGATTTGAAAACAGTGCGGTTGTGCGGGGCTCCACCCACATGGACTTGTCATAAAGTCACAGACTTCCCTGAATGAATGAACTGCAAGTCCCAGCAGTCTTAGCGGCTGTGTTCTTGTAGTTCTCAATGAACTATCATTGCGCTGTGCAGCACTGTGGTAATTCATTGAAGCTTCCTGTCAGAATATCTGCTTGACCGTACATCCCGTATACCCCATACATCCCGTACATCCCGTACACCCCATACATCTCGTACATCCCGTACATCCCTTACATCCCGTAAATCTCATGAACCCCATACATCTCGTACATCCTGTACATCCCGTACACCCCGTACATCCCTTACATCCCGTACACCCCGTACATCCCTTACATCCCGTACATCTCATACACCCCATACATCTCATACATTCCGTACATCCTGTACATCCCGTACACCCTGTACATCCCATACACCCTGTACACCCCAAACACCCCATACATCCCGTACATCCCGTACACCCTATACACCCCGTACATCCCATACATCCCGTACATCCCGTACATCCTGTACACCCCATACATCCCGTACACCCCGTACATCCCATACACCCTGTACACCCCATACATCCCATACATCCCGTACATCCCGTACACCCTGTACACCCCATACATCCCATACATCCCATACATCCTGTACACACCATACATCCCGTACACCCCGTACATCCCGTACATCCCATACATCCCATACATCTTATACATCCCGTACACCCCGTACATTCCTTTACACACCGTACACCTCGTACACCCTGCAGTTCCTGTACATCCCATACATCCTGTACACCCCGTACACCCCATAAATCCTGTACACCCCGTACATCCTGTACATCCCCTACATCCCGTACTCCCCGTACATCCCCGTATACCCCATACATCCCATATATCCTGTACACCACATACATCCCGTACACCCTGTACATACTGTACACTCCGTACATCCCCTACGGCAAGCAGATATTCTGACACGTCTACAGGAGACCTGCATGGCCTACTGATCGCTGGTGCAATGCTTTCTAGGCTCCTGCAGCAAAATAATAAATGCACACTTTTCTTACCTGCAAAAAATGTAAATGTATTATTTTTGTCCAAAAGGTGAACTTATCCTATAGAAGGGTTGGGGTTGTTTTTAGGGTTAGTGGCTGGGTTATATTTAAAGTGCTAATTGCCTTCTTTTTAGATTTTTAGGGGGGGGTTTGTTTAGTTTTAAAGTGGAGAAGGAAAAGTTGACACTTTCATAAGTCATGAAAAAGCCTTTTTACACCCTTACAAACTGCAAAAAAAGACGACCTTATAGTCACCTTCCACATTGACAAATACAAATTTCAGCCAAGTACAATTTCCCAGTCTTCTCTCTTGATGTGGTCAGTTTCGTTGCAGTCCATACAGCACAGAGTTTTTACACAAATACATACAGAAATCAGAGCTGTAGATCAGTACCGGTCACTCATTGCGTGTCTTGTGTCATCAGCCTGAAGACATTCATTGTACTTTGCAATTATTGTTTTTAGTTTTCTTCTGTTGCTTTGACTTAAACTGTTCTTCAAATTTCTTGTGATCTTCCATCCTCAGATCTTTGAAGTGCTTTTTCATCTTCCTCATCTCCTCTTCCAATTCCCTCCTGTCCTCTTGTCTTTGGTTTTCTGATCTTAACTTTATATGTTCCATTTCCTGGACCAGGAGGTTCTGTTCACCTTGTGCCTTCTTTTCCACCTCTCCCTGATGGTTACTCATCTCCCGATCAAAGATAAATTTTAGAACAAACTGCTTGCGGTCCTTAAATTCCTGCACCGGATCTCCCACCTGCTCCACTTTGAACCGAACCTCTTTGATGATTTCATGGAAAATCCTGAGCACGTCTTCGTGCCTCGCTCTGGTTTTGAGGTGATCTTCGGGAGTATAGTTTTCAAGGGCAAAAACCCTGTCCACACCCATGTCCTGAAATTTCCTCTCGATTCTCGTCATTCCCCCATGTGTCTTATGTGTCTGGACAACGAAAGGGAAAATTCCTGTGTAAACAAGCATAACATTTCTCGTCAATGATATTTCCACCAATCACTTGACAAACACAACCTTGCAAGCCATCTTAGTGGATATGTGGTCAGGATTTTACTGGAGCTTCTAAATGCTGTGTCTTTATGACGGCTAGGTAGGGCTTATTTTCAGCGGGAACGCAGGGGAACGCAGCAGCACTTCCAGCACCAAATGTACGTAATGGCAAGGGGTACTGGCGTGTGCTGCAGGGTCTACTGAATCTGGCTGCAGGGGGATCTATTGTTGTTGGAGGGGATCTATATCTGCTGGGGTGTCTGTTGCTGTTGGGGGTCTATTATTACTGGGGGTGAGTCTTATTTTTCTGGGGGGGTCAGTTGTTGCTGGGAGGGATCAACTGTTCAGAGAGAGGTCTATTGATGCTGGCTGCAGGGAGCTCTGTTGTTGCTGGGGGGGGGGGGATTTTGTTGTGGGCGGTCCACTGTTGCTGGTGGATCTATTGTTGCTATTGGGGGTTTATGTTACTGCTTTTCTTTATCATTAACAAATTCCATACAATTTACTTGGCACCACAAAGTGACATTTGATTCTGTATTCTTTCAAAGGAATGGTACTGGGAGGTGGGTAGAGGGTGGAATCATGGACTGGTGCTCGGATATGGGCAGAGGCGGGGACGAGGGGTGATTCAGAAAGGGAGTGTTCCTACACCTACAACTATTCTCTGAGAAAAAAAAGCCCTGATGCTATGACTGATATGACTCGTGTTCTATAAAGTGAATGAGGAGAACTTTACTTCTCATTTATTGTCCTTAGGACACATTCATTTTATAGAGTCGGCCTTAAGCATCGCCCTAATTGTACTAGAGGTCTATTGGCAGGTGTAGTTCATCCTCCAATCTGTAGGTGATGCTGTATTGCTGAGCAGTGGGAGTGGAGGCTTGGAGGAACAATGTTCCTCTGCAGATTCTGTAGGGGTCACCAGGGAAGCAGTGGATGATTAGACACTGCAACACTGAGTGACCTTTTTCAGCCATCTTTAGTATGGGCAGTGGCAACATATATTACTGTTCTGCTGCACTTGGCTACAATATGGAGAGGAACCCTGCTTATTAGGGACTGTGAACTATCTTAGGAAGAGGTTCACTTTGTGGAGGTAGAGATTCGAGACACCACTTTATGCTTTGCAAACACCGATCTCAGAAATGACTGCATAGGACCAGTACAGCTTCCTCATGAGCAACTTGTGTGGCCACTCTCCCAGTCAGCCACCCCTCTTACAGATGCCGCCCCAGTAATGTAGGCCATGGCTGTGTGATATCTGTGGTGCTGATGGACCCATTATTAGGAACACCTGTTCAATTACTTGGTAATCACATGGCAGCAACTCATTGCATTTATCTATCTAGACATGGTGAAGATGACTTGCTGAAGTTCAAACCGATCATCAGAATGGGGAAGAAAGGGGCTTTAAGTGACTTTGAACGTGGCGTGGTTGTTGGTGCCAGATGGACTGGTCTGAGTGTTTCAAAGACTGATTTACTGGGATTTTTACGTACAACCATCTCCAGGGTTTACAAAGAATGGTCCAAAAAAGAGGAAATATCCAGTGAGTGGCAGTTGTGTGGAGGAAAATGCCTTGTTGATGTCAGAGGTCAGAAGAGAATGAGCAGACTGGTTACAGATGAAAGAAAGACACCAGTAACTCAAATGACAACTCGTTCCAACCAAGCAGGGGTGGACTGACCATTTGGAAACTTGGGCACTGCCTGAGGGCCCGGGATCAGTAGGGTGCCCCATGAGATGCCCCTGGTACCTTTTTCATAGGCTTTTTTGAGTTTGGGCAAGGACACAGGGGCCCCATGATCTCCTATTGCCCGGGGGCCCCATGAGTTGTCAGTCAACCAAGGTATGCAGAATACCATCTCTGAACGCACAACATGTCCAACCTTGAAGCAAATGGGCTACAGCAGCAGAAAACCACACCGGGTGTTGCTCCTGTTAGCTACGAACAAGAAACAGAGGCTGCAATTCACACAGGCTCACCAAAATAGCATGGGTGGTGACAGGCCCTCTTTATGGATAGATCAGGGGTCTGTTAGACCCCAGATCTCTCTTCTGGCTTCCAATACAGCAGATCAGATATCAGTCCCATCGGCTGCTTCACTGGCCTGTGACAGGCCAGTAAACATAGAACCGAATGCGGAAGTGACAAAATCCTTTCTGAATCCGGTTTCTGATTTCAAAGAGAAGTAGAAATCACATCAGTTACTCTTGCTTTGTTTGGTCAACAGTAAGCTTTCAGTTGTAGAGGTCCTGGGCTCCCTGATGGGATGGGAAAGCCAGGGGAATGTGCCCCCCCCCTCCTCCCGCTATTGCCTGTGGAAGTAATTGAGTGGCTGTATAGCCACTCAAATCACTTCTACACAAAAGGGCATCACCGACTGGAAATTGTAATACTAGGATGATGCCTGTAGCTGTAGGCATCATCCTGGTACAACCACTTAAACCCAACGATATCACATGAAGGCCACCCAGCGTTAAGAGGGTGATGAAGATGTGGATGTTACTTTAATGATCCATGATGTGCTGGCCATGTATGCTTTGATGTATCATGTCACCGGTCTCCAGCTGGGAGTTGTCAGAGCTGGGAGTTGTCAGAGCTGGGAGTTGTCAGAGCACCCGCTTACTTCTGGCCATTTTCCAGGAATATGTATGATGGGAATATTACACGTGGTTGAATGGTGGCCTCGCATATCAATGTGATCATACAATGTCCATTGTGACTTAACTTATCAATCTGAGTAAGGCCTCATGTACACATGAACTCCCCTAGACGTTTAGCTCTCCTGGCAGCAGAAAACCACTAACACGATAATGTTTAGCCCCGTTTACCCACGTTTAGCGCTTAGACATTTTTTCATTTGATTGGCCAAATTTTTTTCCATGTACATGAATAAACAGCCAAGCGCTGGACTCTGCTAACATTTAGACATGTTTAACTGCATTTACACTTGTTTTTGCCGCGTTTAGCGGTTTTTGGCAAAAATGTTCCTCTCCTGAATGTGATTCCTCAGCATTGAGGAGAAGAATGTTTAACTGCTCCTCATCTCTGGTAAAAGCCTAGGTGGCCATGGACACGGACACTCACCAGCCACTTTATTAGGTTCACCTTGCTTGTGCCAAGAAATCTCCCCCACACCATTCCACCACTACCACCAGCCTGAATCATTGATACAAGGCCAAAATGTTTGCTTACGCCAAATTCTGATCCTACCATCTGAATGTCACAGCGACCAGTCTGCCCATTCTCCTCTGACCTCTGACATCTGACAAGGCATTTTCCTCACTCACTGGATATTTTCTTTTTTTTTGGACCATTCTCTGTAAACCCTAGAGATTGATGGGTTGTGCATAACAATCCCAGTAGATCAGCAGTTTTTGAAATGCTCAGACCAGCCCATCTGGCACCAACAACCACGCCACGTTCAAAATCACTTAAATCCCCTTTTGTTCCCCATTCTGATGCTTGGTTTGAACTTCAACAAGTCGTCTTCACCACGCCTAGATGCCTAAATGCATTGAGTTGCTGCCATGTGATTGGCTGATTAGCAGTTTGTGTTACCAAGTAATTGGTGGACCTAATAAAGTGGCCAGTGAGTGTATGTCTGTCCAACTAAATGAGTTAGCAAGCTGCAGAGAATAATGGATCATTACGTATTATATCAAGGAAATATGTGGGGTAGATATTCAAGGGGACCCACTGAAATGCCTATTCTACTATTCTGAGCCCATGGCGGAAATAAAGAGGAATAAAGTATTGTACCATTTAATCAGTGCAGCAAAGGGTTTGATAACAAAATTTTGGTTAGTGGCAGAGGTTCCGAGGGTGGTGGATTGGATAGAGAGTGGAAGGCATTTTCAGAATGGAAGAACTGAGAAGTTTAGAAGAGGATAAGATGGGAATATTTAATAGAATATGGAGTGTTTAGTTAAATTTTAAAACCGCAGAATCTTATACAGAACTAATTAAAGTAAAGGAGGTAGCCTAAGAAATCACAATGAGATTGGTCGGAATAACAAGTTATGGAGAAATGGATACAGATAGAGAAAGAGAAGACGTATTTATTCATTTAGGCCAGACAAGACAAAAGTATATTTTGGAAGATGGAATGTTTTAATGTTGTTTGTTTAAGTATGAAATAAAAAGTTATAAAAAAATGGATCATTACAATGTATGGGGCGCTACAGAAAGAAATACAGTATGATGAAAAGAAGAGACACCCTTCATTAAAACACATTGGAATGTCTGGACAATGCCGACTCTTCTGCTCTCCATTGGCAGTGAGCCTGCTTTCCTCTACTGTTTTTGTTTTGGCATTCAATGGGATTAATTCATTAACCTCCTTGGCGGTATTCCCGAGTGTAGCTCGGGGTAGAATTTCTATACCAAGAACGGTAACCCCGAGCTACACTCGGGCTTACCATGCAGCGTTCTCTGGGGGTCCCTGCAGCACTTACCTTGTCCTTCGCTCCCACGATGGGAGCGAAGCGTCCCCGTCCATCTCCTCTGGCGGATGCCGGCATCCGGCTTCCATGTTCCGGTCCCTGTGACGTCGGAACGTTTCGGGCTGCGGAACCGGCGGGAAATTTGAAATTTTTAAAAAATGACATTTTTGCTGTCATTGCTTTTTCACTGCATTTCACATACATTTTGTCCCGAGTGCTTTGTCCGGCGCCCTGCCTGCATTTTGTCTGTTCTTTCTGCCTGGAAACTTAGAAAAGTCCATGGCGGCCAAAAAGCGTCCCTTTACGTCAAAAGCGGTTTTAGAACAGCGATAGTAAATCAGAACCACTTGCAGAATTGAGTGATAATGATTTGTGGGGAAATTCGTCATCAGACACTGAAAACGATTTTGTGACTTTGCTCAGCGATGTGCGAATTTGCCTCTGTATTTCAAATTTCAGTGTTTTTGGTTTGATTATATTATTGAATTCAATTTATTATTATTATATTATTATTTTTTACGATTATTTATTAAATTATAATTTATGGTTTTGTGTTTCAAATTTTATCATCCCCGGGATGTTTACTAGACTCTTGTCCGGACAGATTTCAGTGAGTTATTCCTAAAAATTACAGCCTACAATAAAAAACTACATATTTCCATGCAAAAAAATGTACCGCTTTCAGCACAAAAAATCGGAAAGAATCATACCGTCAGGGAGGTTAATGGAGCAGATTTTCACTTTGCAAAGTGAATGGTGATTTATTAGTAAACAACCCAGACATCTGCATGGCAATGACAAAAATTAAAAAGAATGTCTCTCTTCTTGCACATGTTTGAAATGTTCCAATAAAAACAGCCTCACCTTATTAGTTAAGATTTTGTTTTGTTTTTAGACTACAATGTAATATACCTCAATACTGTACTGTATTCCATGTGCCCACAGTCTGTGTATGAAATGTGGACAGGAAAATATGTCTGTGTCTGCAACTGTCAGCATCACAATTAAAATATTCATTGGAATGCATTGCCGAGGACCTTGAACAAGAAGATGTATAACATAGGCTCACAAAATCACCATCAGATAAAAATCTAAATCGGCTTGTTGGATATTTTCGAACAGTCCAAGTTCTAATCAATCACAGAATGATCCGCAACCCACCACATAATGGGTCAGGAATTGAAATGTGTACCTGTCATCTTCTTGGCTGTGTCCAGTAATTGCTTTAAATCTTCATAATACTCTTCATGGAGCCCTCTCTTTATGCTGAGTACAAAACAAAGACCACATATTTATTGAGATGTAAATGATTACTACAGCTGAAATATTTCATGTCCATCCTCATTCCCTACCAGGGGCGGACTGACCATTTGGAAACTCGGGCACTGCCCGAGGGCCCGGGGTCAGTAGGTGGCCCATTGAGATGCCCCTGGTACCTTTTTCATAGGCTTTTTTGAGTTTGGGCAAGGACACAGGGGCCCCATGATCCCCTATTGCCCGGTGGCCCCATGAGTTGTCAGTCCACCCCTGTTCCCTACATTGGCAGACATTAAATGTGTATCTCTGGGTGAAGCCTTTTTTCTTAGTTTTAGATGGAGTGGGGGAAGGACTAGACCTTCTGTCAAGTTTTTATTGCTGTCTGTGGGCTTGCTGGGGAAATGTATTGCACTGGTGACCAGAATCACTGAGACAGAATAGGGGGACAATCCAACATTTCAAAGTTGAACCAAGAATAAGAATTGAAGGAAAAATTTCCAATAAGGACGCCTCTTTGGGAGACACTTACCTAAGAATGGGATTTTCCTCACTTTGGGAGGTTTCCTCCAACTTCCAATTAACCCTTTGAGGACCAAGGGACGTATTTGTCCCATGTTTTTAATTGCCTGTATCATCTGATTAAGAACTTAAAATACTTTTTTTTTTGGTTTGAGTCAAAATATTAGTTATTATCAACAAATGGATCTAGCTTTTTGCCAATTATTTCATGAAATGGCTTAGTTGCAACAACTGAAGTGTACGAACTTTAAAAACAAACAATTGATTCCAAATTGTCCTCAAAGGACAAAATCTCTGGGTCAGGAAATGAAAGGACATTTCCCCCATGGTACACAGACAGCACAAAATAAACTGGCGGGGGTTTTAGCCATTCCTTACTCATATTACTAAGAGGAGAAGGTTTTGTCTTTACATACATTTTACATTTTAAATGTTCTCATTGGTCATAGAATAGAATCTCCTCCCCACACACAGAGGTGGATCCATTCTTGCTTTCCCTGTAGATTGATTCCTGAGTATAGTCATACCCCGTGGCCACATAGTCTATGAAAAGGGTTTAAACAATACAAAATCCAGACTGCCAGCCTGAGCAGAATGACTCTTCAGGCAATGCCTCATAAATATCAGTGAGATGCTTCATGCAGATTGGTACATTAGACCCCCAGTATGGCACTACAGTTTTGCAGCACATTTACCAATATCAGGAGAGATGATGCGTCACACTCCAAGTCCGATGAGGTGTCATACCAGATGTCCACACAGAACACCTGCCCTACCCTCCAAAAACTGCTTTCAGCTGGCTAAGAAACCTCATCCCTGTACTATCAGTGACCAGGCAATGTCACCTGGTCTGATGAATTCCATTGGTTTTATACAATGGTAGACCCTTACATACTTACCAGTATTATGGTCCCAACTAACTGTCCACGCTTTGTGCACCCACCTTCCCAATGGGCACAAACAGTCCACTTTCCCAATGGGCACAAACAAATCACTTTGTGGGTTGGTCCCTCTCAGACTCTGCCTTTTGCAGTGAACATTCATTAAGCTCACTTAATGGGTTTATCTTTCCCAGACCCCCACCTTCAAATACACATAGGCCACCCTCTGATCCCCATAATTAATGACTTTTGGAATTACTGTGCAAGTGTGGTAGCCCAAATAAGGCTGATGTTGTGAGATGGCCTAGGACCTGGGATGGGATATGGGGTGAGCAGGAGGGTGGCTGCCCTGGGCACTGTGGTATCATGAGAGGTGGGGGAGCACCACAAGAAGATTGGGGGGAGGGAATTTGGGGGGCAACAGGAGAGGATAATTGTTCTAGGAGGGGAAATAAAGGGAGCTGTGCTAGGAGTGGTGATTTGGGGGGGGGGGGGTTTGTTTTGGGAGGGGGATGGAGGAAGAGGATTTCAGGAGGGGGGACTTGGGGGGTCATGCTATAAAAGTAATATGGTGGGGGGGGGATTTGTTAGGGGAAATATGTTTCTGGGGGTTGGGAATTTGTGCTAGTGGGGATGATTGGGGGTATTTGTACCAGGAAGGGAAGTTTGGGTGGGGTTTGTGCTAGGATGGGGGTAGGGGAAGGGAAATTTGTGCTGGAATGCGGGGGGGGGGGGAGGGGGATTTGGAGTTGGGGGAGGATTTGTGCTTGGAGGGGAAATTTGAGATCTCGAGGATTTGTGCTAGGAAATGTCTTTTTTTTTTAAGGGGGGGGGGGGGTTGTTCTGGGGGCATATAAGAAGAGAAAGGATTTGAGCTGGGAAGGGGAATGGGGGAGAAGATTTGAGCTGAGAGGGGGGATTTCAGCAGGTGTATTTATAATGGGAGGAGGAGGAATTTATCCTGGGGGTGAGCATGCAGGTTAGTGCTTGATTTGTTTTGGGGGAAGGAGATTTTCGCTTACACATAATGCTCATATATTTGGCAAGTTCACCCTGGGCTCTAGATGTCCTTGTCCCGTCACTGCCTGGGACACAGCATAATTGGGATAGGGGACCAAGATGCATTACTATCCCAGCAAATCCAGGACGGTGGGTATCTACAGTATGTAAATGAGATTTCAAAAGAAGAAAACAGAATTTTCTAAAATACACATTTGTTTATGATACACAGAGCAGAGAGCAAGGTAGATGGCATTAGGGTTTACCATAATACACCAAGGTATTGTAATAAAGGATTGTACAAAGATTGTACAGCTTCTACCTGTAGAGGAAAACAGGGAAGATGAAGTCTGATTTCTGGATTTCAGTTTCAGAGTCCACAATTCTGTCTACAAGCCGAAAACCTCTGCTCCATTCTACTTCCTGATCCAAGGGCAGCAAATTGGCTGGAAAAGAAAGAGAAGGATAGGGGATATAGTCATTTCCAGCTCTGAAAGTGATGCTTTTTTTATGATGTAGATAGAGGGCCAGAGACAAAAGCCACTGCTGGGAAATTTCACCAACGTAAGAGTTTTGGAGACACAAACTACTGCAGGAAAATCTCACCTATCTGTCAGATCCAGGTTACAATGGATTTCCTTTATCCTACAATGGGTGAAGAAAACCAACCTAAAAGGGAATCTTTCATTCTCCTAAAGTTTCTTGTTTGATTCTCTCTCTCGATTTCTCCTACCCCAGCAGTTATTCCTGCATAGATGAATATCTTATATACAAGTAGCCATTGAAATGAGAATCACCAAATCTAAACATGAATGGAAGGCGTACAAATATGGAAGGAAAACCAAGTAACTTCAGTCACACCTTTTCTTCCGATACTTCAATTTTGGATCTTATAAAGTTACAGAAAATCCTTGTTCTTCATGTTTCATATAACTCTCCCGGTAATTCAGGGGTGCTGGGCTGTCACTAAGTTATAACTGATCTCTTAGATAGTAGACGTAGGTCTATGAAGTACCTACCACATTGTTTGTAGTAGGTCATTAGTAGAGTTTATGCCACTTACCAAGCTGAGCGAAGATTTCTCCAGTTTCATAGCTGTTCATAGTGCCACATCCCCGATTATCCACTAGAATGATGTCATCTGTGAGCTGGTAGGATATGCGTGCTTTGGTGTGTCCTTCGTCGGAGCTTTCTGCCCCGGCAATATTTACATAGTCCCCACCATCCAAGACGTACTTACAGCTGTTTATGAAGGATGATTTTCCATGGCCCAAAAATCCAAAAAGCTGAATGAGTATTCTTTTATACTTGTGGTTGGCTCTTTCAGAGCCGGAGAGCCTAAATCTCCAAATGATCTCTGTCAGTGCTTGGATATCCATGGCTGCTCGTGTTGGAGTTATCCACGCTCAGGAAGGTTCTCTGCATTATGACTTGATTTAGTCTCTTTGTTTCTGTTTTTCTGAACTCCTGTACTTGTTTATGACTATTATTAAGTCTTATCTTGAATTGTTTTGCTTTATGACCCTTATTAAACTCAAGAGCCTCTTATCAATTCTCTGCCTTATTTCCTTGTGTAAACTTAAAGAAACTACATCTGGCTTTGTTCAATAAATGAATGCAAATGTCTAGAATGATGATCACTGCAACATGATAACAAATTATATAAAACAAATGTTTTAAGAGATGCTCCGCCACATATCTGTCTGATCCCGGACCATTCCCCATTCTTGTTGACCTAGGTCCAATCCCCAATCTGGCTGAACCAGGTTCAGTCCCCATTTGTATGATCCAGGTCCTTTTCTGAACTGTCTGATCTAGGTCCCCTCTTGTCCTATTTAGGTCCAGTCCCTATCTGTCAGCTCCATGATACAATGTATTTCCCCATCCGTCTTACTCAGGTCCAGTCCCCATCTGTCAGATCCAGGGTATTTCCCCATCTGTCTTATTCAGGTCCAGTCCCCATCTGTTAGATCCAGGTTCTGTCCCCATCTGTCTTATTCAGGTCCAGTCCCCATCTGTCAGATCCAGCATATTTCCCCATCTGTCTTATTCAGGTCCAGTCCCCATCTGTTAGATTCAGGTTCTGTCCCCATCTGTTAGATCCAGGTTCTGTCCCCATCTGTCTTATTCAGGTCCAGTCCCCATCTGTCAGATCCAGGGTATTTCCTCATATGTCTTATTCAGGTCCAGTCCCCATCTGTCAGATCCAGGGTATTTACCCATCTGTATTATTCAGGTCCAGTCCCCATCTATCAGATCCAGCGTATTTCCCCATCTGTCTTATTCAGGTCCAGTCCCCATCTGTTAGATCCAGGTTCTGTCCCCATCTGTCTTATTCAGGTCCAGTCCCCATCTGTCAGATCCAGCATATTTCCCCATCTGTCTTATTCAGGTCCAGTCCCCATCTGTTAGATTCAGGTTCTGTCCCCATCTGTTAGATCCAGGTTCTGTCCCCATCTGTCTTATTCAGGTCCAGTCCCCATCTGTCAGATCCAGGGTATTTCCCCATCTGTCTTATTCAGGTCCAGTCCCCATCTGTCAGATCCAGGGTATTTCCTCATATGTCTTATTCAGGTCCAGTCCCCATCTGTCAGATCCAGGGTATTTCCCCATATGTCTTATTCAGGTCCAGTCCCCATCTGTCAGATCCAGGTTCTGTCCCCGTCTGTCTTATTCAGGTTCAGTCCCCATCTGTCAGATCCAGCGTATTTCCCCATCTGTCTTATTCAGGTCCAGTCCCCATCTGTTAGATTCAGGTTCTGTCCCCATCTGTTAGATCCAGGTTCTGTCCCCATCTGTCTTATTCAGGTCCAGTCCCCATCTGTCAGATCCAGGGTATTTCCCCATATGTCTTATTCAGGTCCAGTCCCCATCTGTTAGATTCAGGTTCTGTCCCCATCTGTTAGATCCAGGTTCTGTCCCCATCTGTCTTATTCAGGTCCAGTCCCCATCTGTCAGATCCAGGGTATTTCCCCATATGTCTTATTCAGGTCCAGTCCCCATCTGTCAGATCCAGGTTCTGTCCCCGTCTGTCTTATTCAGGTTCAGTCCCCATCTGTCAGATCCAGCGTATTTCCCCATCTGTCTTATTCAGGTCCAGTCCCCATCTGTTAGATTCAGGTTCTGTCCCCATCTGTTAGATCCAGGTTCTGTCCCCATCTGTCTTATTCAGGTCCAGTCCCCATCTGTCAGATCCAGGGTATTTCCCCATATGTCTTATTCAGGTCCAGTCCCCATCTGTCAGATCCAGCGTATTTCCCCATCTGTCTTATTCAGGTCCAGTCCCCATCTGTCAGATCCAGCGTATTTCCCCATCTGTCTTATTCAGGTCCAGTCCCCATCTGTTAGATTCAGGTTCTGTCCCCATCTGTTAGATCCAGGTTCTGTCCCCATCTGTCTTATTCAGGTCCAGTCCCCATCTGTCAGATCCAGCGTATTTCCCCATATGTATTATTCAGGTCCAGTCCCCATCTGTCAGATCCAGGGTATTTCCCCATCTTTCTTATTCAGGTCCAGTCCCCATTTGTCAGATGCAGTGTATTTCCCCATATGTATTATTCAGGTCCAGTCCCCATTTGTCAGATCCAGGTTACAATGTATTTCCCCATCTGTCTTACTCAGGTCCATTCTCCATCTGTCAGATCCAGGATATTTCCCCATCTTTCTTATTCAGGTCCAGTCCCCATCTGTCAGATCAAGGTTCTGTCCCCATCTCTCTTATCCAGATCAAGTCCCCATCTGTCATATCCAGGGTATTTCCCCATCTGTCTTATTCAGGTCCAGTCCCCATCTGTCAGATCCAGGGTATTTCCCCATCTGTCTTATTCAGGTCCAGTCCTCATCTGTCAGATCCAGCGTATTTCCCCATATGTATCATTCAGGTCAAGTCCCCATCTGTCCGATCCAGGTTCAGTCCCCATATGTATTATTCACGTCAAGTCCCCATCTGTCCGATCCAGGTTCAGTCCCCATCTGTCAGATCCAGGGTATTTCCCCATCTGTCTTATTCAGGTCCAGTCCCCATTTGTCAGATCCAGGGTATTTCCCCATATGTATTATTCAGGTCTAGTCCCAACCTGTCTGATTTAGGTTCATTCCCCATCTGCTTTATCCAGGTTCTGTGCCCATTTGTCTGATCCAAGTCCAATCTCAATCTGTCTAATCCAGGTTCAGTCCCGATCTGTTTAAACCATATTGACTTCCCACCTGTTTTAATCCTGGTCCAATCCTTATCTGTCTTGTCCAGGCTCATTCCCCATCTGTCTGATCCAGGTCTAATACCAGATATGGCTGATCTATGTCCAATCCCTTTTTATCTAAACTAGTTACAGTGTTAGGGATGAGCAAATGTTTCTGAGTTCAGTTTGCAAAGAGCTTTGAGAATCTCACTTGAAATTCAAAGATTTATGAACTTTGAGGTGAATCCCACTGAATTCTATGGAGGGGGGGGGGGACAAATACTAATGTATGGCCACCTGTAAGACTAATAAGCAAGCTATTGTCAAACACAAATCAATAAGAAGACCTGCCATTGAAGATGTGTAACAATGCCTAAAAGCACAGTATTGCACAGTATTTGAACACTCTATTGCACCATTTTACTCCGTATACAGAACTGTCAACTCTCCCTAACATCAATAACACGTGCTGACAATATGCTGTAAGCCCACCCATGAGGCAGCTGAGTTATCCATTCCTTCAGATAATTTGCTCTTGTGGAATTGGGGAAGATGCTTTATGGGATGTTTCTCATTTCTGGTTGCAAACCTGTCAAGATTTTGGCTAAAAGTTCATAATTTATGAACCCAGTGAACCCCAGGGATTTTGCCCTCATCCCAATCCAATACCTGTCTTTCTGATCCAGGGTAAATCTCAGTTTATCTGATCCAGGACAGATCACCATCTGTTTGATCCAGGTACGGTCCCCTTCTGTTTTATTAGATCATGTCTGCATCTGTCTGATCTGGGTCTGAGTGAAATAAACACGGCTCAAAAAAAATAAATGAACACTTTGAAAACCCATCAGATCTCAATGGGGACAAATCTCCTGCTGGATCTCTATACTGATAAGGACTGTGTAAGGATTCCCCATTGTTTGGTGGAAATGAAAATGATCGACCTGAATTCAAAGACACCCCGAAAATCAAAGTGAAAAAAATGATGCATCAGGCTAGTCCATTTTGCTGAAATGTCATTGCAGCGACTCAAAATGGTAGTTTGTATGGTCCCCACGTGCTTGTATGCATGCCTGACAATGTTGAGTGAAGCTCCTAATGAGACCACGGATGGTGTCCTGAGGGATTTCCTCCCAGATCTGAACTGAGCTCCTGTACAGCTTGAGGTCAACTTGGTGGCGTTGAATGGACACTCCTGATGATGTCACACAACGAAACATGTAAGGCGGGGCTTGATAGCACTACACTTGTCCCCTGACAAGCTATTGCTTTTTGCTGGGATTTAAAGTGCCATACACATGGTTTTTATGTAAGCGCAATTTTAAAAATGTTTTACCTAATAAATACGGTGTTAGCTGTGGAAGTTTCCCTTTGATGTTTTTATGGTGAAGGAGAAGTACTGGGCAGGTTCTGGAGGAGTTTTTGTCACAAACGATTGATCTAGAGATGTTTCCACTATGGAGTCTGTCATCAGCGTATAGCGGGGTCAAGACAGATGGCCAACTTTCCTGCAGGAGAGCGCTGCAACATCTTAAGTGATAATTGAGCTACCATTCCAGGTGGTCCATTATCTGTGGTGAGTGGGGCTCTCATGGGGGAGTGCTAATTGGAGCACTACGCACAGAGAATTGCTATGAATAAGAAGATTTATTATTGTATCACTTAATATTCACACCAGAGCGGACACAGACCTGTCATCAGAATGTTTGGTGGGGATTTGTGGAGAGATCCTCCACTGAGCAGGTGGATCTGCTGATGGATCCACCAAATCTGAAAGGGGCCTAAAGGTACCAAAACAGAATGTATTTGGGCACAGGGGCGGATTGACTATTTGGAAACTCAGGCACTGCCCGAGGGCCCAGGGTCAGTAGGGGGCCCCATGAGATGCCCCTGGTACCTTTTTCATAGGATTTTTTGAGTTTTGGCAAGGACACAGGGGCCTTATGATCCCCTATTGCCCTGGGGCCCCACGAGTTGTCAGTCCGCCCCTGTTTGGGCATGTGCTCTGTTTTTCCCAGCTCAGGGAGCAACTCTGCCTGTGGCTCTTCATGCTGCGACGTAAAATCCTCCTGCAAAGTTCACCATTAAAATGGATGTTGTTTGCCATACATGACAAAAAATTCATAAGCATTCCACCATGCTGGTGTGATGATATAAGACCAACATCCCCATGCAGCACACATTCAAAAGAAGAATGACCATGTGTGCACAGAAAGGCCAGAGACACCAATGCAGTTCACCCAAATGCAATATTCACCCACTGTTAGAAATTCTGTATATAGTCCCACAGAACAGACAGCGCACAGTCCACTTGTTTCTTGCACACAAAACATTCACGTGTTTCTTGCTGCACTTTACTGTTTTTATTCCTATGTTTCATCTTTAAAGCAGACTCTGCGACATAAGTTCCGTCACTATTAATGCTTTCTGTTTTACATCTATATGGATCCATAAGCTTTCCAATAACATATTCCAATGTCAGTTCATCATCTGGATGTGCATCAAGTGCTGTGACAAGCCTTTCTGATCTGCTGCAAAAAGGAAACAGGAAACTTCATTCAGAGAAAAGACATAGAGCATATCATAGATATAGCTACAAATGTATAACCACTACCATCTACTGGTTGAAGAATATATCTCCACTGAATACCGATGTAGTTGTAGCACAAAATACATGAACACTGTATTCCAACAAAGAGACATTGGCATTGCCACAAAATTAAGGGAATAGTGGGTCATTTCCCTAATGGTTGCTAAAAGGGCAAAAAACTTAAGTGATCATTTGGTACATTCTGAATTTATAAGAACTAAGAGTGGCTTACAGACCATCCACGCCCAAAGGGTATTTTTCCATGCAGTCATTGCAACATCACTCTGAAAGT
This sequence comes from Staurois parvus, assembly GCF_062004578.1. Classification (NCBI taxonomy): domain Eukaryota; kingdom Metazoa; phylum Chordata; class Amphibia; order Anura; family Ranidae; genus Staurois; species Staurois parvus. The sequence goes on from NW_028319048.1 coordinate 1,498,137, forward strand.
GATTATACCAATGATATAATTAATTGTGCATATCATACAGCTTTGGGATATATCTTCTGCTTCAAATATGCTTTAACCATTGGGTTCTGCCGTTGCATATTGTGAGATTGACTCTAGTGGAGAATGTCAGCATTTTTGCATATCAGTATTTCATGCTGACAGTTCTCCCCTCAACTCTGAACAGAGAGCGGTGACTGTTGGTCATTGGCTCTCTGCTCTCCCCTCCAGCGCTCATTGAAGCACTGGGCTATGGAGGGGCTGTCCCACACTTCTGGGTGGATCCTGACCGTATGGTGGGGATCCTCCAGTGCCTGGACCAGCTCTGTGATGTCAGCCAACAGCAGGCTTTAGTCATGAGCTTATAGCAGAAATGTTCAGCATTCACTGCTGAAGACTCTGACAGTTCTCAGACTGTCAGGCAAGCTACCATCCTAGTGGGTCCAGGTGCATGTCCCTGAGCTCACACTGTCTGCGTTTGGGGTCATGCACCCATACCCACACAAATATCAGACTGGGAGCAGTGGCTGTGCCGATGCAACCACTGCATCCCAATTGAGATGAATGGGACTGCCTGCACGGGGATGCGCAAAACACCTTTTTGTAAGTTATGCTGTGTTTATGTCTGCTAATAATGGTTTTGATGTATTTTTTTGTGAAAATAGCAATTTGATAAACATTTGCGCAACTATTGCAGGTCCTAAAAAAATCAGCAGCACTTTTTTTTTATTCTCCTGGTCATGTGCTTTCATAAAAAGTATGGTTTGGGGGGTCTTTTACAAACTCTGAATGCTGTAAGTGAAGAATGTTAACCACAGATCTTTAGGGTAAATTGTTTTTATTTACTGTTTTGCGCACCTTTCTTTTTCACCATTTCAGAAAAAGGCGCAATTTTAAGTTTACAAATATGTGTTATTTATTAACTCAATACAGTTTTAGCTTTTATATTTAGTAGGAACTTATCAGGAACTTTGTACGTTTTGCAATGTTTGTGTCCGCGACTAAGGTTTTTTTGTGTATTTTTACCGGAATTATTGCTTTGATAACACAGGAGGCAGAGAATGGCGGCTTAGCTAGAAGCTTCTTTCCCAGGGTCATGGTCTGGGTATACCGGTCAAATATTCTGTGTAATATCCTGAAACCATTATAAAGTTCTAACTTTAGCTTTAAGGCTGCAGAAGGTGCTTATCAAAGTGTATCTAAAGCCAAGACTTGCTTATCCGCATGTATAGATTTGTGGAAGGGTTAGAATCCCTGTCAGTTTGTATTTATTCTCTGTACCCTCCAGGGGAATTAATCCTTTATATTTGACATTAGGGATGAGCTGTACATTAGTGTTGAGCAGTGTAACAGAACCGGACCCCTACTGCACTAGGGTATTTCCGTTAGACTCCCGCTTCCCCGTCCGAACACAGATCCACGGACACCACCGCTGACCATACAGGAAATAGACAGCACCAGACTTGTCTTTAAACAGGAAGTGGACTGCTTTATTTTATCACAGACACAGGATATATACAAAGGGCGGGGCAATACATTTAGTAACAAGAGATGCACAGCAGACACTTCCCACCAAGCCAATACACAAACACATACATCCCATATAGTTTGCTCCCAAGCCAGACACGCAGTAGAACAATGGGACCACGTGGCAGTAAACAATGAACAACCCCCACACCCCACCTATACATGTCTACACAATAGCAGGACATTCCACCCTGTACCCCTAACAGGCACAGGGTGACTTACACATAGGAGGGATATGGAGAGCTGAGACAGGGGTCTCCCCACCTCTCCTAAGGGGGCTGTGTTCCATGGGCCCCCCACCCAAAGTCACTCCCGTCACAAATAGTCCTTGAACGTTGAGTGTGGAGGAACATGACATCTTCCTGTTGTTAATCGTTGCTAAGGATGTGACAGTTGCAGGCACCTGCAGCATCAGCAGCAACCACTAACATCCTTGTCATCAATAGAGTAGGGATAGGGGGGTGGCATCATTGCCTAAATATGGCCACATGGCCATATTTGGGCAATAGCATTAACCAAAAATGGTTGTATTGGGGAAATGATGTCATCACTATTTCCAACCCTTCCCTTATATTGCTGGAACTGCTCAGGGAGCAGTCATTTGGCCAGTGGGTGTAGTCAGGGTTTTACTTTTGGCGGGTGTTGTTCATTCTGGTTGATGAGGATTCTTCTGATATACTGGGAAAATCATGTTTCGGTAAGGCAGTCTGAACTTCTGCTAGAGCAATAATGAACTAAGAGTACAAATGATGAAGCCTTGCTTATCAGTACTCTCAATATTCCATTCCCAATATTTAGAATGAGCATCCTCATGCAATGGTGTCTATTTAGAAGATTTCGGGACCCAATCATATCCAGCATTCTTTGCAGCAACAAATGACAGCTGCTATATTTCTGAAAAAAAAAAAAAAAAGTTTAATGGGCAGCCCTCAATATAACATGCAAAATATGGAGGTGTAACAATGCCTTGTGGTGCTGATCTAAGCTAGATGATGAGGCAAGAATCACCCCAATGGCAAAGACAAGGAGCAGGTATCTTGAAGCAGTTCCAGTGCAGCTGATGGGAAGGGAAGATGGACACCACTCAACCAACTCCAGGAGTCAGACACTGGAATGGCTTGGCCTCAGCCACTGCTCCAGCCAAGCCCTCTGGCGAGGCTGGAGTGGTAGCTGAGGCCAAGGCATTCATGCATCTGTCTCCTGGGGCAGTTTAGTGATGTCCATCTTCCCTTCCCATCATGCTAAATATGGAGCTCTAATTTTAGGACATCCCATTTATTCTTCAAATGTTCTTCTAGACTTATCAAGCTGGAGGAATATATCATTGCATGTTTCATAGGCCACATGATCTATCCACCATTGTGATCTTTTTTGTAAGGAGATAGGTGATACACACAGTCAAAATTGGCCCCCTTGGCCCCGTTCTTGTGTTTCCCAGCTTCTCAGACATACATTCAAGATGTTGATAAAAAAGGATTTGCTGTCTCCCTATCACAAGATCATAGCCAGCTCTTTACTGTCAGCTAAATAAAGAACTGCGAGACTTTGGAAAAGGGAACTAGCTCCTAATCCTTCCAAAGCTGTGCTTATTACTAGGGGCGGACTGACCATTTGGATACTAGGGCACTGCCCGAGGGCCCGGGGTCAGTAGGGGACCCCATGAGATGCCCCTGGTACCTTTTTCATAGGCTTTTTTGAGTTTGGGCAAGGACACAGGGGCCCCATGATCCCCTATTGCCCGGGGGCCCCATGAGTTCTCTGTCCACCCCTGCTTATTACTCACCAACACTATCTGTATGAAAGAACAATTGCTTTACAATCTGGCTCCCTACCTACCTTTGAGAAATCCTGGAAACCTTGGATTACTTGGTATGCTACCTGAGCCACTGCTAGTAATTGTGCATTTCTTATTGACCATCTCTATAGTCTCCTTTTATAATTTGCTGATATTACTTGGTCACATTTGTACCTTGATGTGCTGTTTTGTTGGGTTCTTTGGCCTGTTTTTCCTTCTCTTAAAATCTGTATTTTTATTTGATATGACTGTACACAGTGTGCACTTCATGGGTGTGTATAGAGGCTGCATCCACGTCTTTGTCTGTGCGTTGATCTTTTTTGTACTGCTTTAAATTTCATACAAAATATTATAAAAAAAAAGAAAAAAAGGATTTGCTTGTTGACCCAGAAGGTCAAAGAACTGGATACGAATTTGGGAAAATCCCTAACTTTAATTCTTTCAGTTATCAAAGATAAAGGATTTTTGACCTCAGATCATCCATATCAATACCTGCATTTCTGAACAGGCAGAGAAAGTCGTAAAAGTAAAAGTGTAAAAAATGAGATTAGTAGTCAGTACTGGAATTTCCTTCTTGGTCAACATTGATCAGCCAGTAAGTATTTTTCTATTTGGTTCCTTATGACTTCATGTAAAAGACCCAAAGATTACAGACGTCCATAAAGGTAACTGATTTCACATGACCATCCCTGTTTTATTAAATTTTATTATTCTTGGTGAGGATAAGAATGTGTGACACAAACATTTTTTTTTCATTTTACCAGCCATAACAAATATTTTTATTAGTATGGGGGAGGGGCCATGCGCTGTATCTGTCATCCTTTCTGAAATTTCCCTCTGACCCCTGACCTCTTCCTCCTATGGCCTCAGGTAATGTTTGGACCAGTACAGGTCAATACTTCATGTATGTGTACATTTATTTACTGGTGAAAGTTTGGTTCTGTCCACCCAAAACAAAGATCCCTGAGGAATTTGATACAGATGATCAAATATAACATGGCTCAGAAATAGAAAGTTCTCTATGTTTTGTACTGCAGCTGTAAACCTGATATTGGCAACTTATAATTGTAGCAACCTCTTCTTTAGGCTGCTAATAGGATTCAGTAAATTTAGTTTTTGGTTTCCCTGTAGCCAATGAAGCAGGATTTGAGTGTCAATGACTGCTATGGGCTAGCTGTTCTGCTAGCTGCAGGCTCACCTACTTCCCCCTGTACTCAAGTAAGTTCTGGAATATTGTGGGTTGGGTAAGGCAGACCCTGGGCTGAAGATTCACATAGCCTCAGCCAATCCCTGGTTAAGAGAGTGACCACCAGAGAGTGGCCAGCAAGGGGCTGGGGTGTGCATAAATAGTCTGGAGCCTAGAACAGCAGCATCCTTTGCTTTGGTGAAGAGAGACCTCGCCTGGAGGGGCAGTCTAACCTACTGAGATAAAAAAGATATGAAATCTCCTGCGCTTAGATGGATAAAGTTGATCAAAGCTGCTGACACCCACTTTTATACCAAAAAAGTCTATATATAAAATAAAACACTAATGGTGTAGCGCTAATAAATATAGAAATAATAAATAAATAAATAGCTGCTAAAAAACAAACAAAAGCGCACAAATGGAATGTACATAAATTCACAATCGAACACGTAAAATGCTCATATAAAACATAACATGCTCATAAACATATCACTCCAAATAAGGGGAGCCAGTGAGTCACTCAGTGAATGTAAATCAACATAAAATGATTCCAAATCAGGAGCACAGACAAGGGGCAGGTGTAACACACTCAATGGGTGGTAATGGTGATACACAGTCCACTTTACACACAGGTGAGAAAAGTCTTCATACGCGTGAAGGTGCCACTGGTGTCAAAAGATCCTAAAATGGTCTGAGTGCCCCCTCACCTCCTTGAAATGACCACAAGGGCCAGCACACTTTGTAGTAAGTACCACGGATCTCACAGGAACCACCTTGCCTATTGGACCATACCAGATACCACACCAGAGCCGCTGTCATCCGAACCTCCTCCTGCTCCTCTTTTTCCTGGCAATACCAATATTTGGGAGAGAATCCTGACTGCCTGTCAACTTAGCTTTTGGCATGTTGCTGGATCAATCCTTGGTTGCATCCCACAGAGGGTATGTGGATCAATGCAAAAATAATTTAAAAATAGCTTATGAGCAGGCTCAAGTTGAATCTGACATGAGGTCAGTGGGTCAAAACAAACTTTGACTGAGGAGCAGGGGCGGACTGACCATTTGGAAACTCGGGTACTGCCCGAGGGCCCGGGGTCAGTAGGGGGCCCCATGAGATGCCCCTGGTACCTTTTTCATAGGCTTTTTTGAGTTTGGGCAAGGACACAGGGGCCCCAAGATCCCCTATTGCCCGGGGGCCCCATGAGTTGTCAGTCCGCCCCTGCTGGGGAGTGAGAGTCCAACAATTACAGCTGGATGATCAAGTGCTTCTAAGAAATGTGTGTGCCCCTAGAAAGCATAAGGTACTTGACTGGTGGAAATCCCAACTGTTCTTCGTCTACAAGCACTGGTTTGTTAGTGTGCCAGATCTGCACAGAGAGAAAAACAGGTCCACTGAATGTCTGGCACCATAACCATCTTCTACCTTCTGGAGAACCTACCTTTGTGAGAATCCAATATGTATGCAACGTGTCATGTGATCAGATCTTCATGATGTCATCACATTGGGTGGAGTGCCTCTGTGCCATCTTGGATTCACTGGCTTGATATTATTGCTGTGATACTATGTCAAAGCTCTCTTAAAGTGCCATCCTGTGAGTGGATTCAATTTTTTTTATTGTAATAAAATGTACGATTTTACACTATGCAGTTTCCCTCTCCTCGAGTTCCCTGAGTGCCCAATGAAAGAAGATCTGTATAGGAGGAAATGGTGAACAAGTAGGTGCTATGCCTAGAGATAATCCCCCATGGAGGTAAAATGTTGGGACTCTGGCTCTGTGTGTCTTCCCAACACAGATGCAAGTGAATGATGAGGATTGGTATAGCCGTCACTCGCCTTCCCGAATAATACATTTTATTGAGCCATAGCCATGTTATATGCACATTTTACTCACTCAATAAAGTTCGGTAAGACGAGTGGCGGCTCTACCAATCCTCATCATTCAGGAGGAAGTGGTGGTTGAAATTCCTATTTGGAGGAGCTGGGGAGTAAGCTGAGTCATATCAAAATTATTGTTTGACCTGCAAATTATAATGAGGCCCAACTGATGAGATGAAGGTACACCCATCTGTGCATAGCGGTCATACTGTATGTGTTCACGGTGTGAAGATGTAAAGTCGGTGAAGATGTTATGATACATCATTGAATTTTTTGGGGACTTTATGCTCTGATATTTTTCACGTGACCAATAAGTAGATTTTTCAAGAGACAGTTGTTACATGTATGAAATATATACACGCACATTCTTTCTTGACATATGAAGTAATGGTGTTCAAGCTTCCAATGACACTTCTTATGCACATGTTATTTTATCCTTTTGTTTTTGTTTTTTTAGATACTCTTACTTTCAGCTGCTGGAGGGAAAGAAGACACACAGGGCATCATTCCTGTAATTGTCCCAGTCAGCAGCACCAATGCCCCTCCCAGTCCTACTCATATCAAGTTCCCCCTGTGTGCCCCCCCACCACCACCCGCAGCACTTCCTTCTCCTGTCAGCCGCTGTTGATACACCGAGGGGGAGGAGCGGCCAGTAAATATGTCAATTATTGGCTCCTTCCTTTTCTGAATGGACAGGGTGAGCGATCAGTACCAATCATCCCTGTGTCCATTCATATCTGAAGTATAGTAAACTGTTTACTATGCTTCAGTTTATAAGTGAACACGAGCTTCTGTCTACCGACTGGCTTTTATTGAATGGGCATGCTTAAAAACAAGCATCCGATCAGCACTTGCATCCAATGGCTGTGAGTGCTGATCAGTATGTTTTGGAGGATGGGTGGGGCAGTCCCCTGCTGTGAGAAACTTGATTCTGGTCACTGAAAGGTAGCACTTGAAATCTGCTATTGTCTTGCATTGTCTACAAACAGCATATTTTGACCTATCCACACCCTAACTTGTTTCTGCCCACTGCCTGATAATATCTAATGTAGGGGCGGACTGACCATTCGGGCACTCGGGCACTGCCCGAAGGCCTGGGGTCAGTAGGGGGCCCCATGAGATGCCCCTCATACCTTTCATAGACGTTTTTGGGTGTGGTTTGAGTGTGGGCGAGGACACAGAGGCCTCATGATCCTCTATTGCCTGGGGGCCCCATGAGTTGTCAGTCCACCCCTGATCTAGTGTGTGAAGTTGTGGCAGATACCCTGGGATGCCGGTCAGGGATCAATAGAAAAAAATTATAATAAAGGTCCTGCACTGCAAATAACTAGAAGAAAGCTCTAGGTAGCCTGCAATCAGAGTCGGCTCTAGGCTTTGTGAGGCCTTAAGCAAAGTTTAGACATGAGCCCCCAATCACCCCCATCCATCTGTCCATCAGCTATGCAGCAGGCTGTCCCAGATTGAGATCCTTGTTCTGTGCATGGGAGGGGCAACATGGGTGGACTCAACTTCTCTCCTCATTGGCTGGCTCAGAACTCCCGAAGTCTTAGGTTACATGAGAGGTGAGTGTGACAGAGCTCTTCACATTGCCTGCGCACACCGACATTAACTAGTTCAGCTCCAGAGCAATTTTTTTGATTTTTCGCATATACAGTTCGGTCCATAAATATTGGGACATCGACACAATTCTAACATATTTGGCTCTATACACCACCACAATGGATTTGAAATGAAGATGTGCTTTAACTGCAGACTGCCAGCTTTAATTTGAGGGTATTTACATCTAAATCAGGTGAACGGTGTAGAAATTACAACAGTTTGCATATGTGCCTCCCACTTGTTAAGGGACCAAAAGTAATGGGACAATTGGTTTCTCAGCTGTTCCATGGCCAGGTGTGTGTTATTCCCTCATTATCCCAATTACAATGAGCAGATAAAAGGTCCAGAGTTCATTTCAAGTCTGCTATTTGCATTTGGAATCTGTTGCTGTCAACTCTCAAGATGAGATCCAAAGAGCTGTCACTATCAGTGAAGCCATCATTAGGCTGAAAAAACAAAACAAACCCATCAGAGAGATAGCAAAAACATTAGACGTGGCCAAAACAACTGTTTGGAACATTCTTAAAAAGAAGGAACGCACCGGTGAGCTCAGCAACACCAAAAGACCCGGAAGACCACGGAAAACAACTGTGGTGGATGAGCGAAGAATTCTTTCCCTAGTGAAGAAAACACCCTTCACAACAGTTGGCCGGATCAAGAACACTCTCCAGGAGGTAGGTGTATGTGTGTCAAAGTCACCAATCAAGAGAAGACTTCACCAGAGTGAATACAGAACGTTCACCACAAGATGGAAACCATTGATGAGCCTCAAAAACAGGAAGGCCAGATTAGAGTTGTAAACATGTAAAAAAGCCTTCACAGTTCTGGAACAACATCCTATGGACAGATGAGACCGACATCAACTTGTACCAGAGTGATGGGAAGAGAAGAGTATGGAGAAGGAACTGCTCATGATCCTAAGCATACCACCTCATCTGTGAAGCATGGTGGTGGTAGTGTCATGGCGTGGGCATGTATGGCTGCCAATGGAACTGCTTCTCTTGTATTTATTGATGATGTGACTAGAGATGAGCGAATCGAAGTAGGCGAAGTGGAATTCGTTTTGAATATTGAAAAATTTTCGATTCGCGCCGAATCCGAAAAATAGCATACTTCGGATGCGCAAATCAAAATTTTTCCTAAAATGGCGGCGACATGTGCGGCGACGGAGCGGGGATGTCTGGGAAGGCGCGCAGACAAGGCGCGCTGACCCATAATGCATTCATTAATGACATGTGATCGCATTAGCCAATCAGCAGCCAGCCAGCCAGCACTGTGTAATGGTGGAGCTATAAATGGCGGCCATATTAGAATTCTCCATTTACCTCCAGTAATTTAAGAGAGGCAGACCGCTCTGTATTAGGGACAGAGTTAGGGCCACAGAAACGTTACTTGGGGAAAGAGAAACGTTACTTAGGGCCACAGAATTGTTACTGAGGGCCACAGAATCGTTACTTAGGGCCACAGAAACGCTAGTTAGGGCCACAGAATTGTTACTCAGGGACAGACACAGAATTGTTACTGAGGGCCAGAGAATTGTTACTGAGGGCCACAGAAACGTTACTCAGGGACACAGAATTGTTACTGAGGGCCACAGAACTGTTACTTAGGGCCACAGAAACGTTAGTTAGGGCCACAGAATTGTTACTCAGGGACAGACACAGAATTGTTACTGAGGGCCACAGAACCGTTACTTAGGGCCACAGAAACGTTACTCAGGGACACAGAATTGTTACTGAGGGCCACAGAACTGTTACTTAGGGCCACAGAAACGTTAGTTAGGGCCACAGAATTATTACTCAGGGACAGACACAGAATTATTACTGAGGGCCACAGAATTGTTACTGAGGGCCACAGAACCGTTAAATAGGGCCACAGAACCGTTACTCAGGGACACAGAATTGTTACTGAGGGCCACAGAACCGTTACTTAGGGCCACAGAATTGTTACTCAGGGACAGACACAGAATTGTTACTGAGGGACACAGAATTGTTACTGAGGGCCACAGAACCGTTACTTAGGGCCACAGAATTGTTACTCAGGGACACAGAATTGTTACTGAGGGCCACAGAACCGTTACTTAGGGCCACAGAATTGTTACTCAGGGACAGACACAGAATTGTTACTCAGGGACACAGAATTGTTACTCAGGGACAGACACAGAATTGTTACTTAGGGCCACAGAATTGTTACTCAGGGACAGACACAGAATTGTTACTGAGGGACACAGAATTGTTACTGAGGGCCACAGAACCGTTACTTAGGGCCACAGAAACGTTACTCAGGGACACAGAATTGTTACTCAGGGACAGACACAGAATTGTTACTGAGGGCCACAGAATTGTTACTGAGGACCACAGAACCGTTACTTAGGGCCACAGAAACGTTACTCAGGGACACAGAATTGTTACTGAGGGACACAGAATTGTTACTCAGGGCCACAGAATTGTTACTCAGGGACAGACACAGAATTGTTACTCAGGGACACAGAATTGTTACTCAGGGACACATAATCGTTGAATTAAAGAGTATGTCAGACAACATGCAGAGGAGTGGCAGAGGAGGCAATGTTTTAGGAGCGAGCAGACGTGGCAGCAGAGGAAGGGGTCGAGGCAGCACTATTCGCAGCCAGAGGCCAGTGCTCCCGGTGTCATCCAGCGGTCGTGTCTCCACCGACAACCCTGCCGTCATCGATTGGTTGGCTCGGGCGTCTTCCTCTTCCCAGGTCACCTCTGACACCTACAGCCAACGGTCGGTGGGTACGTCAGACACAACCGTTAGTTGGCATGGCCCGGGAGCAAGCCCACTGAAATCACGTGTCCTCTACCTGCCCCTGTCCTTTGCTGTTCCCTCACCAAGCGAAGTATCGCATGCTGTGGGCTCAGCCCCACTGTACAGTGAGGAAGAGCTAACAGAGGGCGGTCAGGAACGGGGGGAGACATCTGCCTTTTCAGCAGCCAGGCGAAGAAGTACTGGCGAGGAGAGTGGCTCGGTAGCCGGTCTAGAGACAGGTCTGTCTCCTGACCCAGACGCAGCCGAGGGGGCTAGTAGTGAGGCGGAGACCCTACTTGATGATGAGGAGGTTGATCGCACTTGGCAGCCTCGTCGTCATCAGGTAATTTCTTCCGCATCATCAGGAGAAGAGGGTGCCAGCTTGGCAGCGAGCGAAACAGTCGGTGGGTTGCCCAGGAGGCAGCAGGGTCGCAGCAGTGTCAGTGGAGCCAAACGGCCACGGAGTAGAGCACCAGCTCCACTGCAGCCTACCACCACGGCCAGTAGTGGTGCCGGTGTGCACGGAGGAAGTAGCAGTCAGCCAGTGAGGAGTATCGGGGGCAAAGTTTCCTACTCGGCGGTGTGGCAATTTTTCGTCAAGCCGCCCGAGGAAGTAAACGTAGCCGTATGTCGACTATGTGGCCAGAAAGTCAAGCGTGGCCAGGGGGCCCATGTTGGGACTACAGCGTTGCGTCAGCATATGCAGCGTCGCCATTCGGTGGCCTGGGAAAACCGTGATAAAGATACGGCGGTTCTGCCTGCCCCAGCCCCCGCTCCATCACCCGCTCCGTTACTTGCTCCGTCACCCGACGTCAATCGCCCTCTATCAGCCAGTCAAGGCTCCAACACCTCTGCTGAGGGGAGTTGTCGCTCGTTGGCATCTTCCGCTCGTTCAGATGCTCCTTCTCCTGCTACTCCTCTTCTCGGATTCCGTCAGCAGTCTTTCTTGGAATCCGTTTCCAAGAGACAACAGTTTGCGAGCACGCACCCGACGGTGCAGAAGCTGAACGTCCTCCTGTCCAAGTTGCTGGTGCTGCAGTCCCTCCCTTTCCAACTGGTGGACTCAGCACCTTTCCGAGAAATGATGGCTTGTGCCGCGCCGCGGTGGAGAGTGCCAAGCCGTCATTTCTTCGCCAAAAAGGCAGTGCCAGCCCTGCATTCACATGTAGAAGAGATGGTGGGCCAGTCTTTGAGCATGTCGGTCTCTGCCAAAGTGCACGGCAGCGCCGACGTGTGGAGCTGTAACTACGGTCAGGGACAGTACATGTCATTTACGGCCCACTGGGTGAACGTGGTGCAGGCACAGCCGCACCAGCAACTTGGACAGGTCACGACGCTTTTGCCTCCACGTTTGCACGTCCTTGGTCCAGCAAAGATGTCCGCCTCTACCACCTCTTCTTCCGCCGTGTCCTCAGCCGCCACCCCCGTGCCAAGTCCCATTACCCGACCGGCATATCACATGTGCAGGGCGCAACGGTGTCACGCTGTGCTGCACCTGGTATGCCTTGGCGAACGTAGTCACACAGGGGAGGAACTTCTGAGTGTAATGAACAGAGAAATCGACAGATGGCTGTCTCCGCGCAAACTGAAAATCGGAACCATGTTGACCGACAACGGAAAGAACATGGTGTCTGCTCTGCGTCAAGGAAGGTTGTGCCATGCGCCATGCATGGCTCACGTGTTCAATCTGGTTGTCAAGCGGTTCCTAAAATCCACCATCCCACTGCAAGACATCCTTAAAATGTCACGTAAACTTTGCATGCATTTCAGCCATTCCTACACCGCAAAGCACACCCTCCTTGAGCTGCAGCGGCAGAACGGAATTCCACAGCATCGCCTGATCTGCGACGTTGCAACAAGGTGGAATTCAACCCTACACATGTTAGACCGCCTTTACGAGCAGCGAAAGGCCATCACCGATTTCCTGATGTTACAAGCGGATAAAGGTACTCCCCTGTGTAACTTCGATGTCAGCCATTGGCAGCTCATGCGTGACACCTGCCGCTTGCTCAGGCCCTTTGAGGAGGCCACGCTATTTGTGAGTCGGCAGGACTATGGGATGAACGACGTCATTCCTCTGTTGCACGTCCTGGAACAAATGCTGTTAACAATGGCTGGTCAGGGTGCGGTAGACGTGGCGCACAGATCTCAACGCCACATGACCCCTGTGGGGGCAGGACAGGAAGAAGAGGAGGAGGTAGAGGAGGACATTTGTGCTCAGGAATTATTGAGTGAAATGGGTGGTTTTTCCACTCAGCGGACAGGAGTGGAGGAGCAGGAGCATCTGGTAGAGGAGGAGGAGGAGGAGACAGAGGACCCAGACGCACCGTGGCAGTATGCTGTGGAGATGGAGGCAGGGAGTCCCTCGCATTCCTTGGCACAAATGGCCCATAGCATGCTCGGTTGCTTGCGTAGCGACAGCCAAATAATAACCATCAGACAGAGGGATGACTTTTGGCTGTCCACCTTGTTGGACCCTCGCTACCGTTCCAAAATGGTGGCCTTTTTCACACCTGCTGAGAGGGAGGCCAAAATTACGTACTATAAAAACCACCTATGTAGTCAGTTGGTCTCTGCCTTTCTGCGCCAACGTCCATCCTCAGACACTGTGGGCCCTGTGCGCTCGCGTTCCGCTGCCATGGCAGCAGGGGAGGGGTGGGGTGGTAGGAGCAGTGGCAGCTCCACCAGCAGCGGCTGCCTCAGTCTGCAGTCGATGATGAGTAGCTTTCTTCACCAGCGCAGTGAGGAAACTACTAACCAGCCGCAGCAGCAGCAGCAGCAGCATCAGGTGGACCTGGAGCAGGAGCTCAAACAACAGGCTTGGGACTACTTGGACAGCACCCTGCCAACCGAGGTAGACAATCCCCTTGACTACTGGGCAACGAAACTTGACCTTTGGCCCCAACTAGCTGAATTTGCCCTTGAAAGGCTGTCATGCCCGGCCAGTAGCGTGGCATCGGAGCGCGTGTTTAGTGCGGCAGGAGGTATTGTAACTCCGCGGAGGACATGACTGTCCACCCAAAGTGTGGAGAGACTCACGTTTGTGAAAATGAATCAGGCGTGGATTAGTCTGGATTTCAAACCACCAGTTCCTGACACAACTGACTAAATCCGCCATGAATCATGCCCCTGCCATGTGCCACTTTCAGGTCTCCGCACACTGCTGCTGGGTTCCATTTTGTCATAGGGTGCTGGCAGATTACGGGCCTCCCATAGCTGCTGCCAGGCCCCTAATCTGCCATGGGCCCCTGTACCGCCTCCTCACGCTGCTGCAAGGTCCACAGTGTGTCATGCCATGTGCCACTTTCAGGTCTCCTCACACTGCTGGTGTGTTTCATTTTGTCATAGGGTGCTGGCAGATTACGGGCCTCACATTGCTGCGCCCAGGCCCCTAATCTGCCATGGGCCCCTGTACCGCCTCCTCACGCTGCTGCAAGGTCCACAGTGTGTCATGCCATGTGCCACTTTCAGGTCTCCTCACACTGCTGGTGTGTTTCATTTTGTCATAGGGTGCTGGCAGATTACGTGCCTCCCATAGCTGCGGCCAGGCCCCTAATCTGCCATGGGCCCCTGTACCGCCTCCTCACGCTGCTGCAAGGTCCACAGTGTGTCATGCCATGTGCCACTTTCAGGTCTCCTCACACTGCTGGTGTGTTTCATTTTGTCATAGGGTGCTGGCAGATTACGGGCCTCCCATAGCTGCTGCCAGGCCCCTAATCTGCCATGGGCCCCTGTACCGCCTCCTCACGCTGCTGCCAGGTCCACAGTGTGTCATGGGTCCCTGTACCGCCTCCCATTGCTGCTATCTCCAACGCCACACTCTGCCATGTGCCACTATCAGGTCTCCTCACACTGCTGCTGGGTTCCAATTTGTCATAGGATGCTGGCAGATTACGGGCCTCACATTGCTGCTGCCAGGCCCCAAATCTGCCATGGGCCTCCGTACCGCCTGGTCACGCTGCTGCTGGGCCCACAGTGTGTCATGGGTCCCTGTACCGCCTCCCATTGCTCCCACTCTGCCATGTGCCACTTTGAGGTCTCTTCACACTCCTGCGGTTTTCCATTTTGTCATAGGTTGCTGGCAGATTACAGGTCTCCCATAGGTGCTGCCAGGCCCCAAATCTGCCATGGGCCCCCGTACCGCCTGGTCACGCTGCTGCTGGGCCCACAGTGTGACCTGGGTCCCTGTACCGCCTCCCATTGCTCCCACTCTGCCATGTGCCACTTTGAGGTCTCCTCACACTCCTGCGGTTTTCCATTTTGTCATAGGTTGCTGGCAGATTACAGGCCTCCCATAGATGCTGCCAGGCCCCAAATCTGCCATGGGCCCCCGTACCGCCTGGTCACGCTGCTGCTGGGCCCACAGTGTGACCTGGGTCCCTGTACCGCCTCCCATTGCTCCCACTCTGCCATGTGCCACTTTGAGGTCTCCTCACACTCCTACGGTTTTCCATTTTGTCATAGGTTGCTGGCAGATTACAGGCCTCCCATAGGTGCTGCCAGGCCCCAAATCTGCCATGGGCCCCCGTACCGCCTGGTCACGCTGCTGCTGAGCCCACAGTGTGACCTGGGTCCCTGTACCGCCTCCCATTGCTCCCACTCTGCCATGTGCCACTTTCAGGTCTCCTCACACTCCTGCTGGTTTCCATTTTGTCATAGGTTGCTGTATGGCCTCCCATTGCTGCTGCCTCCACCGCCACACTGTGGCTCCAAACACTGGTTTTGGCCCCGTGACTGGCCAAATGAGTGAAGTGTGCGGTGATTCTAAGATCGACGGCACTCATCTGCATGTCATACTGACTGACAGTATTATTTCTCTTCCCCAGCAGACTCCAAGGGCATTTAAATTAAAGGTACAGTGTTCTGCACTAATATTAAGTCTCTCTGAAGCCTAGAAACACCCTTTTTTAAGTTAAATTCACAGCGAATATATTCGACTCGAATCAAATATTTTCCACGAATTCGCCGAATCAGTCGAATCGAATTTTTGAATACTTCGCTCATCTCTAGATGTGACTGCTGACAGAAGCAGCCGGATGAATTGTGAAGTGTTTCGGGAATATTATTGGCTCATATTCAGCCAAATGCTTCACAACTCATTGGACGCTTCACAGTGCAGATGGACAATGACCCAAAGCAGACTGCAAAAGCAACCAAAGAGTTTAAGGGAAAGAAGTGGAATGTTCTGCAATGGCCAAGTCCATCACCTGACCTGAATCCGATTGAGCATTTCACTTGCTGAAGACAAAACTGAAGGGAAAATGCCCCAAGAACAAGCAGGAACTGAAGACAGTTGCAGTAGAGGCCTGGCAGAGCATCACCAGGGATGACACCCAGCGTCTGGTGATGTCTATGCGTTCCAGACTTCAGGCTGTCATTGACTGCAAAGGATTTGCAACCAAGTATTAAAAAGTGAAAGTTTTATTTATGATTATTATTCTGTCCCATTACTTTTGGCCTCTTAACAAGTGGGAGGCACGTATGCAAACTGTTGTAATTCCTACACCGTTCACCTGATTTGGATGTAAATATCCTCAAATTAAAGCTGACAGTCTGCAGTTAAAGCACATCTTGTTCATTTCATTTCAAATCCATTGTGGTGGTGTATAGAGCCACAAATATTAGAATTGTGTCCATGTCCCAATATTTATGGACCTGACTATGTAAAAATCTAATTTTGTGGCAAAAAAATGACTTAAACCCGAGAACATTATATATATTCTGAAACGTGAGGCCCTGTAGAATAAAAAGCTGATATTTGCATGTTTTTATGTCACATGATACTTGCACAATTGTTTATTAAACGCAAAGTTTCAGGAAAAATATAATAAAATTAATTTTAGTGGAAAAATATTACAATACCCATTGTTGGTTAAATTATAAAAGATGAGGTTGCATCAAGTAAATAGATACCAAACAAGCCATATGTTAGGATTGCCCAAAAATCCCCATAGGTGACGCTTTAAAAGCCTTTACAGTTCATCAGTTTAGAGGTAACAAGGAACTTTTGTATTAGAATGATTGTTCTCACGCTGATGTTCGCGGTGATATGTCGCGGTGATATGTCGCAGTGATATGTCACACGTGTGATGTCGAGATGTTGAGACACCCATTAAGGGAGGAGAAGAGAAGATTAAAAGAAAATCATCCTTGCTGCATTTATTTATCAGTGCAAGATTTAAAGGACAAGATCACCTTGGAACGTGATACATGTTCCACCCTACAAATGGATGTAACATGTTCCCATTGCTGCAGCCATGGCCCCCCAACTCCCCCCCCCCTCCCCCCCGACAAATAATACAGGGAGAAGTACAGGGAGAAGTCCCTGTGCTATCTGTCAGATTTGAAAACAGTGCGGTTGTGCGGGGCTCCACCCACATGGACTTGTCATAAAGTCACAGACTTCCCTGAATGAATGAACTGCAAGTCCCAGCAGTCTTAGCGGCTGTGTTCTTGTAGTTCTCAATGAACTATCATTGCGCTGTGCAGCACTGTGGTAATTCATTGAAGCTTCCTGTCAGAATATCTGCTTGACCGTACATCCCGTATACCCCATACATCCCGTACATCCCGTACACCCCATACATCTCGTACATCCCGTACATCCCTTACATCCCGTAAATCTCATGAACCCCATACATCTCGTACATCCTGTACATCCCGTACACCCCGTACATCCCTTACATCCCGTACACCCCGTACATCCCTTACATCCCGTACATCTCATACACCCCATACATCTCATACATTCCGTACATCCTGTACATCCCGTACACCCTGTACATCCCATACACCCTGTACACCCCAAACACCCCATACATCCCGTACATCCCGTACACCCTATACACCCCGTACATCCCATACATCCCGTACATCCCGTACATCCTGTACACCCCATACATCCCGTACACCCCGTACATCCCATACACCCTGTACACCCCATACATCCCATACATCCCGTACATCCCGTACACCCTGTACACCCCATACATCCCATACATCCCATACATCCTGTACACACCATACATCCCGTACACCCCGTACATCCCGTACATCCCATACATCCCATACATCTTATACATCCCGTACACCCCGTACATTCCTTTACACACCGTACACCTCGTACACCCTGCAGTTCCTGTACATCCCATACATCCTGTACACCCCGTACACCCCATAAATCCTGTACACCCCGTACATCCTGTACATCCCCTACATCCCGTACTCCCCGTACATCCCCGTATACCCCATACATCCCATATATCCTGTACACCACATACATCCCGTACACCCTGTACATACTGTACACTCCGTACATCCCCTACGGCAAGCAGATATTCTGACACGTCTACAGGAGACCTGCATGGCCTACTGATCGCTGGTGCAATGCTTTCTAGGCTCCTGCAGCAAAATAATAAATGCACACTTTTCTTACCTGCAAAAAATGTAAATGTATTATTTTTGTCCAAAAGGTGAACTTATCCTATAGAAGGGTTGGGGTTGTTTTTAGGGTTAGTGGCTGGGTTATATTTAAAGTGCTAATTGCCTTCTTTTTAGATTTTTAGGGGGGGGTTTGTTTAGTTTTAAAGTGGAGAAGGAAAAGTTGACACTTTCATAAGTCATGAAAAAGCCTTTTTACACCCTTACAAACTGCAAAAAAAGACGACCTTATAGTCACCTTCCACATTGACAAATACAAATTTCAGCCAAGTACAATTTCCCAGTCTTCTCTCTTGATGTGGTCAATTTAGTTGCAGTCCATACAGCACAGAGTTTTTACACAAATACATACAGAAATCAGAGCTGTAGATCAGTACCGGTCACTCATTGCGTGTCTTGTGTCATCAGCCTGAAGACATTCATTGTACTTTGCAATTATTGTTTTTAGTTTTCTTCTGTTGCTTTGACTTAAACTGTTCTTCAAATTTCTTGTGATCTTCCATCCTCAGATCTTTGAAGTGCTTTTTCATCTTCCTCATCTCCTCTTCCAATTCCCTCCTGTCCTCTTGTCTTTGGTTTTCTGATCTTAACTTTATATGTTCCATTTCCTGGACCAGGAGGTTCTGTTCACCTTGTGCCTTCTTTTCCACCTCTCCCTGATGGTTACTCATCTCCCGATCAAAGATAAATTTTAGAACAAACTGCTTGCGGTCCTTAAATTCCTGCACCGGATCTCCCACCTGCTCCACTTTGAACCGAACCTCTTTGATGATTTCATGGAAAATCCTGAGCACGTCTTCGTGCCTCGCTCTGGTTTTGAGGTGATCTTCGGGAGTATAGTTTTCAAGGGCAAAAACCCTGTCCACACCCATGTCCTGAAATTTCCTCTCGATTCTCGTCATTCCCCCATGTGTCTTATGTGTCTGGACAACGAAAGGGAAAATTCCTGTGTAAACAAGCATAACATTTCTCGTCAATGATATTTCCACCAATCACTTGACAAACACAACCTTGCAAGCCATCTTAGTGGATATGTGGTCAGGATTTTACTGGAGCTTCTAAATGCTGTGTCTTTATGACGGCTAGGTAGGGCTTATTTTCAGCGGGAACGCAGGGGAACGCAGCAGCACTTCCAGCACCAAATGTACGTAATGGCAAGGGGTACTGGCGTGTGCTGCAGGGTCTACTGAATCTGGCTGCAGGGGGATCTATTGTTGTTGGAGGGGATCTATATCTGCTGGGGTGTCTGTTGCTGTTGGGGGTCTATTATTACTGGGGGTGAGTCTTATTTTTCTGGGGGGGTCAGTTGTTGCTGGGAGGGATCAACTGTTCAGAGAGAGGTCTATTGATGCTGGCTGCAGGGAGCTCTGTTGTTGCTGGGGGGGGGGGGGGGATTTTGTTGTGGGCGGTCCACTGTTGCTGGTGGATCTATTGTTGCTATTGGGGGTTTATGTTACTGCTTTTCTTTATCATTAACAAATTCCATACAATTTACTTGGCACCACAAAGTGACATTTGATTCTGTATTCTTTCAAAGGAATGGTACTGGGAGGTGGGTAGAGGGTGGAATCATGGACTGGTGCTCGGATATGGGCAGAGGCGGGGACGAGGGGTGATTCAGAAAGGGAGTGTTCCTACACCTACAACTATTCTCTGAGAAAAAAAAGCCCTGATGCTATGACTGATATGACTCGTGTTCTATAAAGTGAATGAGGAGAACTTTACTTCTCATTTATTGTCCTTAGGACACATTCATTTTATAGAGTCGGCCTTAAGCATCGCCCTAATTGTACTAGAGGTCTATTGGCAGGTGTAGTTCATCCTCCAATCTGTAGGTGATGCTGTATTGCTGAGCAGTGGGAGTGGAGGCTTGGAGGAACAATGTTCCTCTGCAGATTCTGTAGGGGTCACCAGGGAAGCAGTGGATGATTAGACACTGCAACACTGAGTGACCTTTTTCAGCCATCTTTAGTATGGGCAGTGGCAACATATATTACTGTTCTGCTGCACTTGGCTAGAATATGGAGAGGAACCCTGCTTATTAGGGACTGTGAACTATCTTAGGAAGAGGTTCACTTTGTGGAGGTAGAGATTCGAGACACCACTTTATGCTTTGCAAACACCGATCTCAGAAATGACTGCATAGGACCAGTACAGCTTCCTCATGAGCAACTTGTGTGGCCACTCTCCCAGTCAGCCACCCCTCTTACAGATGCCGCCCCAGTAATGTAGGCCATGGCTGTGTGATATCTGTGGTGCTGATGGACCCATTATTAGGAACACCTGTTCAATTACTTGGTAATCACATGGCAGCAACTCATTGCATTTATCTATCTAGACATGGTGAAGATGACTTGCTGAAGTTCAAACCGATCATCAGAATGGGGAAGAAAGGGGCTTTAAGTGACTTTGAACGTGGCGTGGTTGTTGGTGCCAGATGGACTGGTCTGAGTGTTTCAAAGACTGATTTACTGGGATTTTTACGTACAACCATCTCCAGGGTTTACAAAGAATGGTCCAAAAAAGAGGAAATATCCAGTGAGTGGCAGTTGTGTGGAGGAAAATGCCTTGTTGATGTCAGAGGTCAGAAGAGAATGAGCAGACTGGTTACAGATGAAAGAAAGACTCCAGTAACTCAAATGACAACTCGTTCCAACCAAGCAGGGGTGGACTGACCATTTGGAAACTTGGGCACTGCCTGAGGGCCCGGGATCAGTAGGGTGCCCCATGAGATGCCCCTGGTACCTTTTTCATAGGCTTTTTTGAGTTTGGGCAAGGACACAGGGGCCCCATGATCTCCTATTGCCCGGGGGCCCCATGAGTTGTCAGTCAACCAAGGTATGCAGAATACCATCTCTGAACGCACAACATGTCCAACCTTGAAGCAAATGGGCTACAGCAGCAGAAAACCACACCGGGTGTTGCTCCTGTTAGCTACGAACAAGAAACAGAGGCTGCAATTCACACAGGCTCACCAAAATAGCATGGGTGGTGACAGGCCCTCTTTATGGATAGATCAGGGGTCTGTTAGACCCCAGATCTCTCTTCTGGCTTCCAATACAGCAGATCAGATATCAGTCCCATCGGCTGCTTCACTGGCCTGTGACAGGCCAGTAAACATAGAACCGAATGCGGAAGTGACAAAATCCTTTCTGAATCCGGTTTCTGATTTCAAAGAGAAGTAGAAATCACATCAGTTACTCTTGCTTTGTTTGGTCAACAGTAAGCTTTCAGTTGTAGAGGTCCTGGGCTCCCTGATGGGATGGGAAAGCCAGGGGAATGTGCCCCCCCCCTCCTCCCGCTATTGCCTGTGGAAGTAATTGAGTGGCTGTATAGCCACTCAAATCACTTCTACACAAAAGGGCATCACCGACTGGAAATTGTAATACTAGGATGATGCCTGTAGCTGTAGGCATCATCCTGGTACAACCACTTAAACCCAACGATATCACATGAAGGCCACCCAGCGTTAAGAGGGTGATGAAGATGTGGATGTTACTTTAATGATCCATGATGTGCTGGCCATGTATGCTTTGATGTATCATGTCACCGGTCTCCAGCTGGGAGTTGTCAGAGCTGGGAGTTGTCAGAGCTGGGAGTTGTCAGAGCACCCGCTTACTTCTGGCCATTTTCCAGGAATATGTATGATGGGAATATTACACGTGGTTGAATGGTGGCCTCGCATATCAATGTGATCAGACAATGTCCATTGTGACTTAACTTATCAATCTGAGTAAGGCCTCATGTACACATGAACTCCCCTAGACGTTTAGCTCTCCTGGCAGCAGAAAACCACTAACACGATAATGTTTAGCCCCGTTTACCCACGTTTAGCGCTTAGACATTTTTTCATTTGATTGGCCAAATTTTTTTCCATGTACATGAATAAACAGCCAAGCGCTGGACTCTGCTAACATTTAGACATGTTTAACTGCATTTACACTTGTTTTTGCCGCGTTTAGCGGTTTTTGGCAAAAATGTTCCTCTCCTGAATGTGATTCCTCAGCATTGAGGAGAAGAATGTTTAACTGCTCCTCATCTCTGGTAAAAGCCTAGGTGGCCATGGACACGGACACTCACCAGCCACTTTATTAGGTTCACCTTGCTTGTGCCAAGAAATCTCCCCCACACCATTCCACCACTACCACCAGCCTGAATCATTGATACAAGGCCAAAATGTTTGCTTACGCCAAATTCTGATCCTACCATCTGAATGTCACAGCGACCAGTCTGCCCATTCTCCTCTGACCTCTGACATCTGACAAGGCATTTTCCTCACTCACTGGATATTTTCTTTTTTTTTGGACCATTCTCTGTAAACCCTAGAGATTGATGGGTTGTGCATAACAATCCCAGTAGATCAGCAGTTTTTGAAATGCTCAGACCAGCCCATCTGGCACCAACAACCACGCCACGTTCAAAATCACTTAAATCCCCTTTTGTTCCCCATTCTGATGCTTGGTTTGAACTTCAACAAGTCGTCTTCACCACGCCTAGATGCCTAAATGCATTGAGTTGCTGCCATGTGATTGGCTGATTAGCAGTTTGTGTTACCAAGTAATTGGTGGACCTAATAAAGTGGCCAGTGAGTGTATGTCTGTCCAACTAAATGAGTTAGCAAGCTGCAGAGAATAATGGATCATTACGTATTATATCAAGGAAATATGTGGGGTAGATATTCAAGGGGACCCACTGAAATGCCTATTCTACTATTCTGAGCCCATGGCGGAAATAAAGAGGAATAAAGTATTGTACCATTTAATCAGTGCAGCAAAGGGTTTGATAACAAAATTTTGGTTAGTGGCAGAGGTTCCGAGGGTGGTGGATTGGATAGAGAGTGGAAGGCATTTTCAGAATGGAAGAACTGAGAAGTTTAGAAGAGGATAAGATGGGAATATTTAATAGAATATGGAGTGTTTAGTTAAATTTTAAAACCGCAGAATCTTATACAGAACTAATTAAAGTAAAGGAGGTAGCCTAAGAAATCACAATGAGATTGGTCGGAATAACAAGTTATGGAGAAATGGATACAGATAGAGAAAGAGAAGACGTATTTATTCATTTAGGCCAGACAAGACAAAAGTATATTTTGGAAGATGGAATGTTTTAATGTTGTTTGTTTAAGTATGAAATAAAAAGTTATAAAAAAATGGATCATTACAATGTATGGGGCGCTACAGAAAGAAATACAGTATGATGAAAAGAAGAGACACCCTTCATTAAAACACATTGGAATGTCTGGACAATGCCGACTCTTCTGCTCTCCATTGGCAGTGAGCCTGCTTTCCTCTACTGTTTTTGTTTTGGCATTCAATGGGATTAATTCATTAACCTCCTTGGCGGTATTCCCGAGTGTAGCTCGGGGTAGAATTTCTATACCAAGAACGGTAACCCCGAGCTACACTCGGGCTTACCATGCAGCGTTCTCTGGGGGTCCCTGCAGCACTTACCTTGTCCTTCGCTCCCACGATGGGTCCCCTGCAGCGTCCCCGTCCATCTCCTCTGGCGGATGCCGGCATCCGGCTTCCATGTTCCGGTCCCTGTGACGTCGGAACGTTTCGGGCTGCGGAACCGGCGGGAAATTTGAAATTTTTAAAAAATGACATTTTTGCTGTCATTGCTTTTTCACTGCATTTCACATACATTTTGTCCCGAGTGCTTTGTCCGGCGCCCTGCCTGCATTTTGTCTGTTCTTTCTGCCTGGAAACTTAGAAAAGTCCATGGCGGCCAAAAAGCGTCCCTTTACGTCAAAAGCGGTTTTAGAACAGCGATAGTAAATCAGAACCACTTGCAGAATTGAGTGATAATGATTTGTGGGGAAATTCGTCATCAGACACTGAAAACGATTTTGTGACTTTGCTCAGCGATGTGCGAATTTGCCTCTGTATTTCAAATTTCAGTGTTTTTGGTTTGATTATATTATTGAATTCAATTTATTATTATTATATTATTATTTTTTACGATTATTTATTAAATTATAATTTATGGTTTTGTGTTTCAAATTTTATCATCCCCGGGATGTTTACTAGACTCTTGTCCGGACAGATTTCAGTGAGTTATTCCTAAAAATTACAGCCTACAATAAAAAACTACATATTTCCATGCAAAAAAATGTACCGCTTTCAGCACAAAAAATCGGAAAGAATCATACCGTCAGGGAGGTTAATGGAGCAGATTTTCACTTTGCAAAGTGAATGGTGATTTATTAGTAAACAACCCAGACATCTGCATGGCAATGACAAAAATTAAAAAGAATGTCTCTCTTCTTGCACATGTTTGAAATGTTCCAATAAAAACAGCCTCACCTTATTAGTTAAGATTTTGTTTTGTTTTTAGACTACAATGTAATATACCTCAATACTGTACTGTATTCCATGTGCCCACAGTCTGTGTATGAAATGTGGACAGGAAAATATGTCTGTGTCTGCAACTGTCAGCATCACAATTAAAATATTCATTGGAATGCATTGCCGAGGACCTTGAACAAGAAGATGTATAACATAGGCTCACAAAATCACCATCAGATAAAAATCTAAATCGGCTTGTTGGATATTTTCGAACAGTCCAAGTTCTAATCAATCACAGAATGATCCGCAACCCACCACATAATGGGTCAGGAATTGAAATGTGTACCTGTCATCTTCTTGGCTGTGTCCAGTAATTGCTTTAAATCTTCATAATACTCTTCATGGAGCCCTCTCTTTATGCTGAGTACAAAACAAAGACCACATATTTATTGAGATGTAAATGATTACTACAGCTGAAATATTTCATGTCCATCCTCATTCCCTACCAGGGGCGGACTGACCATTTGGAAACTCGGGCACTGCCCGAGGGCCCGGGGTCAGTAGGTGGCCCATTGAGATGCCCCTGGTACCTTTTTCATAGGCTTTTTTGAGTTTGGGCAAGGACACAGGGGCCCCATGATCCCCTATTGCCCGGTGGCCCCATGAGTTGTCAGTCCACCCCTGTTCCCTACATTGGCAGACATTAAATGTGTATCTCTGGGTGAAGCCTTTTTTCTTAGTTTTAGATGGAGTGGGGGAAGGACTAGACCTTCTGTCAAGTTTTTATTGCTGTCTGTGGGCTTGCTGGGGAAATGTATTGCACTGGTGACCAGAATCACTGAGACAGAATAGGGGGACAATCCAACATTTCAAAGTTGAACCAAGAATAAGAATTGAAGGAAAAATTTCCAATAAGGACGCCTCTTTGGGAGACACTTACCTAAGAATGGGATTTTCCTCACTTTGGGAGGTTTCCTCCAACTTCCAATTAACCCTTTGAGGACCAAGGGACGTATTTGTCCCATGTTTTTAATTGCCTGTATCATCTGATTAAGAACTTAAAATACTTTTTTTTTTGGTTTGAGTCAAAATATTAGTTATTATCAACAAATGGATCTAGCTTTTTGCCAATTATTTCATGAAATGGCTTAGTTGCAACAACTGAAGTGTACGAACTTTAAAAACAAACAATTGATTCCAAATTGTCCTCAAAGGACAAAATCTCTGGGTCAGGAAATGAAAGGACATTTCCCCCATGGTACACAGACAGCACAAAATAAACTGGCGGGGGTTTTAGCCATTCCTTACTCATATTACTAAGAGGAGAAGGTTTTGTCTTTACATACATTTTACATTTTAAATGTTCTCATTGGTCATAGAATAGAATCTCCTCCCCACACACAGAGGTGGATCCATTCTTGCTTTCCCTGTAGATTGATTCCTGAGTATAGTCATACCCCGTGGCCACATAGTCTATGAAAAGGGTTTAAACAATACAAAATCCAGACTGCCAGCCTGAGCAGAATGACTCTTCAGGCAATGCCTCATAAATATCAGTGAGATGCTTCATGCAGATTGGTACATTAGACCCCCAGTATGGCACTACAGTTTTGCAGCACATTTACCAATATCAGGAGAGATGATGCGTCACACTCCAAGTCCGATGAGGTGTCATACCAGATGTCCACACAGAACACCTGCCCTACCCTCCAAAAACTGCTTTCAGCTGGCTAAGAAACCTCATCCCTGTACTATCAGTGACCAGGCAATGTCACCTGGTCTGATGAATTCCATTGGTTTTATACAATGGTAGACCCTTACATACTTACCAGTATTATGGTCCCAACTAACTGTCCACGCTTTGTGCACCCACCTTCCCAATGGGCACAAACAGTCCACTTTCCCAATGGGCACAAACAAATCACTTTGTGGGTTGGTCCCTCTCAGACTCTGCCTTTTGCAGTGAACATTCATTAAGCTCACTTAATGGGTTTATCTTTCCCAGACCCCCACCTTCAAATACACATAGGCCACCCTCTGATCCCCATAATTAATGACTTTTGGAATTACTGTGCAAGTGTGGTAGCCCAAATAAGGCTGATGTTGTGAGATGGCCTAGGACCTGGGATGGGATATGGGGTGAGCAGGAGGGTGGCTGCCCTGGGCACTGTGGTATCATGAGAGGTGGGGGAGCACCACAAGAAGATTGGGGGGAGGGAATTTGGGGGGCAACAGGAGAGGATAATTGTTCTAGGAGGGGAAATAAAGGGAGCTGTGCTAGGAGTGGTGATTTGGGGGGGGGGGGGTTTGTTTTGGGAGGGGGATGGAGGAAGAGGATTTCAGGAGGGGGGACTTGGGGGGTCATGCTATAAAAGTAATATGGTGGGGGGGGGATTTGTTAGGGGAAATATGTTTCTGGGGGTTGGGAATTTGTGCTAGTGGGGATGATTGGGGGTATTTGTACCAGGAAGGGAAGTTTGGGTGGGGTTTGTGCTAGGATGGGGGTAGGGGAAGGGAAATTTGTGCTGGAATGCGGGGGGGGGGGGGAGGGGGATTTGGAGTTGGGGGAGGATTTGTGCTTGGAGGGGAAATTTGAGATCTCGAGGATTTGTGCTAGGAAATGTCTTTTTTTTTTAAGGGGGGGGGGGGGTTGTTCTGGGGGCATATAAGAAGAGAAAGGATTTGAGCTGGGAAGGGGAATGGGGGAGAAGATTTGAGCTGAGAGGGGGGATTTCAGCAGGTGTATTTATAATGGGAGGAGGAGGAATTTATCCTGGGGGTGAGCATGCAGGTTAGTGCTTGATTTGTTTTGGGGGAAGGAGATTTTCGCTTACACATAATGCTCATATATTTGGCAAGTTCACCCTGGGCTCTAGATGTCCTTGTCCCGTCACTGCCTGGGACACAGCATAATTGGGATAGGGGACCAAGATGCATTACTATCCCAGCAAATCCAGGACGGTGGGTATCTACAGTATGTAAATGAGATTTCAAAAGAAGAAAACAGAATTTTCTAAAATACACATTTGTTTATGATACACAGAGCAGAGAGCAAGGTAGATGGCATTAGGGTTTACCATAATACACCAAGGTATTGTAATAAAGGATTGTACAAAGATTGTACAGCTTCTACCTGTAGAGGAAAACAGGGAAGATGAAGTCTGATTTCTGGATTTCAGTTTCAGAGTCCACAATTCTGTCTACAAGCCGAAAACCTCTGCTCCATTCTACTTCCTGATCCAAGGGCAGCAAATTGGCTGGAAAAGAAAGAGAAGGATAGGGGATATAGTCATTTCCAGCTCTGAAAGTGATGCTTTTTTTATGATGTAGATAGAGGGCCAGAGACAAAAGCCACTGCTGGGAAATTTCACCAACGTAAGAGTTTTGGAGACACAAACTACTGCAGGAAAATCTCACCTATCTGTCAGATCCAGGTTACAATGGATTTCCTTTATCCTACAATGGGTGAAGAAAACCAACCTAAAAGGGAATCTTTCATTCTCCTAAAGTTTCTTGTTTGATTCTCTCTCTCGATTTCTCCTACCCCAGCAGTTATTCCTGCATAGATGAATATCTTATATACAAGTAGCCATTGAAATGAGAATCACCAAATCTAAACATGAATGGAAGGCGTACAAATATGGAAGGAAAACCAAGTAACTTCAGTCACACCTTTTCTTCCGATACTTCAATTTTGGATCTTATAAAGTTACAGAAAATCCTTGTTCTTCATGTTTCATATAACTCTCCCGGTAATTCAGGGGTGCTGGGCTGTCACTAAGTTATAACTGATCTCTTAGATAGTAGACGTAGGTCTATGAAGTACCTACCACATTGTTTGTAGTAGGTCATTAGTAGAGTTTATGCCACTTACCAAGCTGAGCGAAGATTTCTCCAGTTTCATAGCTGTTCATAGTGCCACATCCCCGATTATCCACTAGAATGATGTCATCTGTGAGCTGGTAGGATATGCGTGCTTTGGTGTGTCCTTCGTCGGAGCTTTCTGCCCCGGCAATATTTACATAGTCCCCACCATCCAAGACGTACTTACAGCTGTTTATGAAGGATGATTTTCCATGGCCCAAAAATCCAAAAAGCTGAATGAGTATTCTTTTATACTTGTGGTTGGCTCTTTCAGAGCCGGAGAGCCTAAATCTCCAAATGATCTCTGTCAGTGCTTGGATATCCATGGCTGCTCGTGTTGGAGTTATCCACGCTCAGGAAGGTTCTCTGCATTATGACTTGATTTAGTCTCTTTGTTTCTGTTTTTCTGAACTCCTGTACTTGTTTATGACTATTATTAAGTCTTATCTTGAATTGTTTTGCTTTATGACCCTTATTAAACTCAAGAGCCTCTTATCAATTCTCTGCCTTATTTCCTTGTGTAAACTTAAAGAAACTACATCTGGCTTTGTTCAATAAATGAATGCAAATGTCTAGAATGATGATCACTGCAACATGATAACAAATTATATAAAACAAATGTTTTAAGAGATGCTCCGCCACATATCTGTCTGATCCCGGACCATTCCCCATTCTTGTTGACCTAGGTCCAATCCCCAATCTGGCTGAACCAGGTTCAGTCCCCATTTGTATGATCCAGGTCCTTTTCTGAACTGTCTGATCTAGGTCCCCTCTTGTCCTATTTAGGTCCAGTCCCTATCTGTCAGCTCCATGATACAATGTATTTCCCCATCCGTCTTACTCAGGTCCAGTCCCCATCTGTCAGATCCAGGGTATTTCCCCATCTGTCTTATTCAGGTCCAGTCCCCATCTGTTAGATCCAGGTTCTGTCCCCATCTGTCTTATTCAGGTCCAGTCCCCATCTGTCAGATCCAGCATATTTCCCCATCTGTCTTATTCAGGTCCAGTCCCCATCTGTTAGATTCAGGTTCTGTCCCCATCTGTTAGATCCAGGTTCTGTCCCCATCTGTCTTATTCAGGTCCAGTCCCCATCTGTCAGATCCAGGGTATTTCCTCATATGTCTTATTCAGGTCCAGTCCCCATCTGTCAGATCCAGGGTATTTACCCATCTGTATTATTCAGGTCCAGTCCCCATCTATCAGATCCAGCGTATTTCCCCATCTGTCTTATTCAGGTCCAGTCCCCATCTGTTAGATCCAGGTTCTGTCCCCATCTGTCTTATTCAGGTCCAGTCCCCATCTGTCAGATCCAGCATATTTCCCCATCTGTCTTATTCAGGTCCAGTCCCCATCTGTTAGATTCAGGTTCTGTCCCCATCTGTTAGATCCAGGTTCTGTCCCCATCTGTCTTATTCAGGTCCAGTCCCCATCTGTCAGATCCAGGGTATTTCCCCATCTGTCTTATTCAGGTCCAGTCCCCATCTGTCAGATCCAGGGTATTTCCTCATATGTCTTATTCAGGTCCAGTCCCCATCTGTCAGATCCAGGGTATTTCCCCATATGTCTTATTCAGGTCCAGTCCCCATCTGTCAGATCCAGGTTCTGTCCCCGTCTGTCTTATTCAGGTTCAGTCCCCATCTGTCAGATCCAGCGTATTTCCCCATCTGTCTTATTCAGGTCCAGTCCCCATCTGTTAGATTCAGGTTCTGTCCCCATCTGTTAGATCCAGGTTCTGTCCCCATCTGTCTTATTCAGGTCCAGTCCCCATCTGTCAGATCCAGGGTATTTCCCCATATGTCTTATTCAGGTCCAGTCCCCATCTGTTAGATTCAGGTTCTGTCCCCATCTGTTAGATCCAGGTTCTGTCCCCATCTGTCTTATTCAGGTCCAGTCCCCATCTGTCAGATCCAGGGTATTTCCCCATATGTCTTATTCAGGTCCAGTCCCCATCTGTCAGATCCAGGTTCTGTCCCCGTCTGTCTTATTCAGGTTCAGTCCCCATCTGTCAGATCCAGCGTATTTCCCCATCTGTCTTATTCAGGTCCAGTCCCCATCTGTTAGATTCAGGTTCTGTCCCCATCTGTTAGATCCAGGTTCTGTCCCCATCTGTCTTATTCAGGTCCAGTCCCCATCTGTCAGATCCAGGGTATTTCCCCATATGTCTTATTCAGGTCCAGTCCCCATCTGTCAGATCCAGCGTATTTCCCCATCTGTCTTATTCAGGTCCAGTCCCCATCTGTCAGATCCAGCGTATTTCCCCATCTGTCTTATTCAGGTCCAGTCCCCATCTGTTAGATTCAGGTTCTGTCCCCATCTGTTAGATCCAGGTTCTGTCCCCATCTGTCTTATTCAGGTCCAGTCCCCATCTGTCAGATCCAGCGTATTTCCCCATATGTATTATTCAGGTCCAGTCCCCATCTGTCAGATCCAGGGTATTTCCCCATCTTTCTTATTCAGGTCCAGTCCCCATTTGTCAGATGCAGTGTATTTCCCCATATGTATTATTCAGGTCCAGTCCCCATTTGTCAGATCCAGGTTACAATGTATTTCCCCATCTGTCTTACTCAGGTCCATTCTCCATCTGTCAGATCCAGGATATTTCCCCATCTTTCTTATTCAGGTCCAGTCCCCATCTGTCAGATCAAGGTTCTGTCCCCATCTCTCTTATCCAGATCAAGTCCCCATCTGTCATATCCAGGGTATTTCCCCATCTGTCTTATTCAGGTCCAGTCCCCATCTGTCAGATCCAGGGTATTTCCCCATCTGTCTTATTCAGGTCCAGTCCTCATCTGTCAGATCCAGCGTATTTCCCCATATGTATCATTCAGGTCAAGTCCCCATCTGTCCGATCCAGGTTCAGTCCCCATATGTATTATTCACGTCAAGTCCCCATCTGTCCGATCCAGGTTCAGTCCCCATCTGTCAGATCCAGGGTATTTCCCCATCTGTCTTATTCAGGTCCAGTCCCCATTTGTCAGATCCAGGGTATTTCCCCATATGTATTATTCAGGTCTAGTCCCAACCTGTCTGATTTAGGTTCATTCCCCATCTGCTTTATCCAGGTTCTGTGCCCATTTGTCTGATCCAAGTCCAATCTCAATCTGTCTAATCCAGGTTCAGTCCCGATCTGTTTAAACCATATTGACTTCCCACCTGTTTTAATCCTGGTCCAATCCTTATCTGTCTTGTCCAGGCTCATTCCCCATCTGTCTGATCCAGGTCTAATACCAGATATGGCTGATCTATGTCCAATCCCTTTTTATCTAAACTAGTTACAGTGTTAGGGATGAGCAAATGTTTCTGAGTTCAGTTTGCAAAGAGCTTTGAGAATCTCACTTGAAATTCAAAGATTTATGAACTTTGAGGTGAATCCCACTGAATTCTATGGAGGGGGGGGGGGACAAATACTAATGTATGGCCACCTGTAAGACTAATAAGCAAGCTATTGTCAAACACAAATCAATAAGAAGACCTGCCATTGAAGATGTGTAACAATGCCTAAAAGCACAGTATTGCACAGTATTTGAACACTCTATTGCACCATTTTACTCCGTATACAGAACTGTCAACTCTCCCTAACATCAATAACACGTGCTGACAATATGCTGTAAGCCCACCCATGAGGCAGCTGAGTTATCCATTCCTTCAGATAATTTGCTCTTGTGGAATTGGGGAAGATGCTTTATGGGATGTTTCTCATTTCTGGTTGCAAACCTGTCAAGATTTTGGCTAAAAGTTCATAATTTATGAACCCAGTGAACCCCAGGGATTTTGCCCTCATCCCAATCCAATACCTGTCTTTCTGATCCAGGGTAAATCTCAGTTTATCTGATCCAGGACAGATCACCATCTGTTTGATCCAGGTACGGTCCCCTTCTGTTTTATTAGATCATGTCTGCATCTGTCTGATCTGGGTCTGAGTGAAATAAACACGGCTCAAAAAAAATAAATGAACACTTTGAAAACCCATCAGATCTCAATGGGGACAAATCTCCTGCTGGATCTCTATACTGATAAGGACTGTGTAAGGATTCCCCATTGTTTGGTGGAAATGAAAATGATCGACCTGAATTCAAAGACACCCCGAAAATCAAAGTGAAAAAAATGATGCATCAGGCTAGTCCATTTTGCTGAAATGTCATTGCAGCGACTCAAAATGGTAGTTTGTATGGTCCCCACGTGCTTGTATGCATGCCTGACAATGTTGAGTGAAGCTCCTAATGAGACCACGGATGGTGTCCTGAGGGATTTCCTCCCAGATCTGAACTGAGCTCCTGTACAGCTTGAGGTCAACTTGGTGGCGTTGAATGGACACTCCTGATGATGTCACACAACGAAACATGTAAGGCGGGGCTTGATAGCACTACACTTGTCCCCTGACAAGCTATTGCTTTTTGCTGGGATTTAAAGTGCCATACACATGGTTTTTATGTAAGCGCAATTTTAAAAATGTTTTACCTAATAAATACGGTGTTAGCTGTGGAAGTTTCCCTTTGATGTTTTTATGGTGAAGGAGAAGTACTGGGCAGGTTCTGGAGGAGTTTTTGTCACAAACGATTGATCTAGAGATGTTTCCACTATGGAGTCTGTCATCAGCGTATAGCGGGGTCAAGACAGATGGCCAACTTTCCTGCAGGAGAGCGCTGCAACATCTTAAGTGATAATTGAGCTACCATTCCAGGTGGTCCATTATCTGTGGTGAGTGGGGCTCTCATGGGGGAGTGCTAATTGGAGCACTACGCACAGAGAATTGCTATGAATAAGAAGATTTATTATTGTATCACTTAATATTCACACCAGAGCGGACACAGACCTGTCATCAGAATGTTTGGTGGGGATTTGTGGAGAGATCCTCCACTGAGCAGGTGGATCTGCTGATGGATCCACCAAATCTGAAAGGGGCCTAAAGGTACCAAAACAGAATGTATTTGGGCACAGGGGCGGATTGACTATTTGGAAACTCAGGCACTGCCCGAGGGCCCAGGGTCAGTAGGGGGCCCCATGAGATGCCCCTGGTACCTTTTTCATAGGATTTTTTGAGTTTTGGCAAGGACACAGGGGCCTTATGATCCCCTATTGCCCTGGGGCCCCACGAGTTGTCAGTCCGCCCCTGTTTGGGCATGTGCTCTGTTTTTCCCAGCTCAGGGAGCAACTCTGCCTGTGGCTCTTCATGCTGCGACGTAAAATCCTCCTGCAAAGTTCACCATTAAAATGGATGTTGTTTGCCATACATGACAAAAAATTCATAAGCATTCCACCATGCTGGTGTGATGATATAAGACCAACATCCCCATGCAGCACACATTCAAAAGAAGAATGACCATGTGTGCACAGAAAGGCCAGAGACACCAATGCAGTTCACCCAAATGCAATATTCACCCACTGTTAGAAATTCTGTATATAGTCCCACAGAACAGACAGCGCACAGTCCACTTGTTTCTTGCACACAAAACATTCACGTGTTTCTTGCTGCACTTTACTGTTTTTATTCCTATGTTTCATCTTTAAAGCAGACTCTGCGACATAAGTTCCGTCACTATTAATGCTTTCTGTTTTACATCTATATGGATCCATAAGCTTTCCAATAACATATTCCAATGTCAGTTCATCATCTGGATGTGCATCAAGTGCTGTGACAAGCCTTTCTGATCTGCTGCAAAAAGGAAACAGGAAACTTCATTCAGAGAAAAGACATAGAGCATATCATAGATATAGCTACAAATGTATAACCACTACCATCTACTGGTTGAAGAATATATCTCCACTGAATACCGATGTAGTTGTAGCACAAAATACATGAACACTGTATTCCAACAAAGAGACATTGGCATTGCCACAAAATTAAGGGAATAGTGGGTCATTTCCCTAATGGTTGCTAAAAGGGCAAAAAACTTAAGTGATCATTTGGTACATTCTGAATTTATAAGAACTAAGAGTGGCTTACAGACCATCCACGCCCAAAGGGTATTTTTCCATGCAGTCATTGCAACATCACTCTGAAAGTGATTATACCAATGATATAATTAATTGTGCATATCATACAGCTTTGGGATATATCTTCTGCTTCAAATATGCTTTAACCATTGGGTTCTGCCGTTGCATATTGTGAGATTGACTCTAGTGGAGAATGTCAGCATTTTTGCATATCAGTATTTCATGCTGACAGTTCTCCCCTCAACTCTGAACAGAGAGCGGTGACTGTTGGTCATTGGCTCTCTGCTCTCCCCTCCAGCGCTCATTGAAGCACTGGGCTATGGAGGGGCTGTCCCACACTTCTGGGTGGATCCTGACCGTATGGTGGGGATCCTCCAGTGCCTGGACCAGCTCTGTGATGTCAGCCAACAGCAGGCTTTAGTCATGAGCTTATAGCAGAAATGTTCAGCATTCACTGCTGAAGAC
Source organism: Staurois parvus (assembly GCF_062004578.1). NCBI lineage: Eukaryota > Metazoa > Chordata > Amphibia > Anura > Ranidae > Staurois > Staurois parvus. The sequence goes on from NW_028319048.1 coordinate 1,532,878, forward strand.
TCTGACAGTTCTCAGACTGTCAGGCAAGCTACCATCCTAGTGGGTCCAGGTGCATGTCCCTGAGCTCACACTGTCTGCGTTTGGGGTCATGCACCCATACCCACACAAATATCAGACTGGGAGCAGTGGCTGTGCCGATGCAACCACTGCATCCCAATTGAGATGAATGGGACTGCCTGCACGGGGATGCGCAAAACACCTTTTTGTAAGTTATGCTGTGTTTATGTCTGCTAATAATGGTTTTGATGTATTTTTTTGTGAAAATAGCAATTTGATAAACATTTGCGCAACTATTGCAGGTCCTAAAAAAATCAGCAGCACTTTTTTTTTATTCTCCTGGTCATGTGCTTTCATAAAAAGTATGGTTTGGGGGGTCTTTTACAAACTCTGAATGCTGTAAGTGAAGAATGTTAACCACAGATCTTTAGGGTAAATTGTTTTTATTTACTGTTTTGCGCACCTTTCTTTTTCACCATTTCAGAAAAAGGCGCAATTTTAAGTTTACAAATATGTGTTATTTATTAACTCAATACAGTTTTAGCTTTTATATTTAGTAGGAACTTATCAGGAACTTTGTACGTTTTGCAATGTTTGTGTCCGCGACTAAGGTTTTTTTGTGTATTTTTACCGGAATTATTGCTTTGATAACACAGGAGGCAGAGAATGGCGGCTTAGCTAGAAGCTTCTTTCCCAGGGTCATGGTCTGGGTATACCGGTCAAATATTCTGTGTAATATCCTGAAACCATTATAAAGTTCTAACTTTAGCTTTAAGGCTGCAGAAGGTGCTTATCAAAGTGTATCTAAAGCCAAGACTTGCTTATCCGCATGTATAGATTTGTGGAAGGGTTAGAATCCCTGTCAGTTTGTATTTATTCTCTGTACCCTCCAGGGGAATTAATCCTTTATATTTGACATTAGGGATGAGCTGTACATTAGTGTTGAGCAGTGTAACAGAACCGGACCCCTACTGCACTAGGGTATTTCCGTTAGACTCCCGCTTCCCCGTCCGAACACAGATCCACGGACACCACCGCTGACCATACAGGAAATAGACAGCACCAGACTTGTCTTTAAACAGGAAGTGGACTGCTTTATTTTATCACAGACACAGGATATATACAAAGGGCGGGGCAATACATTTAGTAACAAGAGATGCACAGCAGACACTTCCCACCAAGCCAATACACAAACACATACATCCCATATAGTTTGCTCCCAAGCCAGACACGCAGTAGAACAATGGGACCACGTGGCAGTAAACAATGAACAACCCCCACACCCCACCTATACATGTCTACACAATAGCAGGACATTCCACCCTGTACCCCTAACAGGCACAGGGTGACTTACACATAGGAGGGATATGGAGAGCTGAGACAGGGGTCTCCCCACCTCTCCTAAGGGGGCTGTGTTCCATGGGCCCCCCACCCAAAGTCACTCCCGTCACAAATAGTCCTTGAACGTTGAGTGTGGAGGAACATGACATCTTCCTGTTGTTAATCGTTGCTAAGGATGTGACAGTTGCAGGCACCTGCAGCATCAGCAGCAACCACTAACATCCTTGTCATCAATAGAGTAGGGATAGGGGGGTGGCATCATTGCCTAAATATGGCCACATGGCCATATTTGGGCAATAGCATTAACCAAAAATGGTTGTATTGGGGAAATGATGTCATCACTATTTCCAACCCTTCCCTTATATTGCTGGAACTGCTCAGGGAGCAGTCATTTGGCCAGTGGGTGTAGTCAGGGTTTTACTTTTGGCGGGTGTTGTTCATTCTGGTTGATGAGGATTCTTCTGATATACTGGGAAAATCATGTTTCGGTAAGGCAGTCTGAACTTCTGCTAGAGCAATAATGAACTAAGAGTACAAATGATGAAGCCTTGCTTATCAGTACTCTCAATATTCCATTCCCAATATTTAGAATGAGCATCCTCATGCAATGGTGTCTATTTAGAAGATTTCGGGACCCAATCATATCCAGCATTCTTTGCAGCAACAAATGACAGCTGCTATATTTCTGAAAAAAAAAAAAAAAGTTTAATGGGCAGCCCTCAATATAACATGCAAAATATGGAGGTGTAACAATGCCTTGTGGTGCTGATCTAAGCTAGATGATGAGGCAAGAATCACCCCAATGGCAAAGACAAGGAGCAGGTATCTTGAAGCAGTTCCAGTGCAGCTGATGGGAAGGGAAGATGGACACTACTCAACCAACTCCAGGAGTCAGACACTGGAATGGCTTGGCCTCAGCCACTGCTCCAGCCAAGCCCTCTGGCGAGGCTGGAGTGGTAGCTGAGGCCAAGGCATTCATGCATCTGTCTCCTGGGGCAGTTTAGTGATGTCCATCTTCCCTTCCCATCATGCTAAATATGGAGCTCTAATTTTAGGACATCCCATTTATTCTTCAAATGTTCTTCTAGACTTATCAAGCTGGAGGAATATATCATTGCATGTTTCATAGGCCACATGATCTATCCACCATTGTGATCTTTTTTGTAAGGAGATAGGTGATACACACAGTCAAAATTGGCCCCCTTGGCCCCGTTCTTGTGTTTCCCAGCTTCTCAGACATACATTCAAGATGTTGATAAAAAAGGATTTGCTGTCTCCCTATCACAAGATCATAGCCAGCTCTTTACTGTCAGCTAAATAAAGAACTGCGAGACTTTGGAAAAGGGAACTAGCTCCTAATCCTTCCAAAGCTGTGCTTATTACTAGGGGCGGACTGACCATTTGGATACTAGGGCACTGCCCGAGGGCCCGGGGTCAGTAGGGGACCCCATGAGATGCCCCTGGTACCTTTTTCATAGGCTTTTTTGAGTTTGGGCAAGGACACAGGGGCCCCATGATCCCCTATTGCCCGGGGGCCCCATGAGTTCTCTGTCCACCCCTGCTTATTACTCACCAACACTATCTGTATGAAAGAACAATTGCTTTACAATCTGGCTCCCTACCTACCTTTGAGAAATCCTGGAAACCTTGGATTACTTGGTATGCTACCTGAGCCACTGCTAGTAATTGTGCATTTCTTATTGACCATCTCTATAGTCTCCTTTTATAATTTGCTGATATTACTTGGTCACATTTGTACCTTGATGTGCTGTTTTGTTGGGTTCTTTGGCCTGTTTTTCCTTCTCTTAAAATCTGTATTTTTATTTGATATGACTGTACACAGTGTGCACTTCATGGGTGTGTATAGAGGCTGCGTCCACGTCTTTGTCTGTGCTTTGATCTTTTTTGTACTGCTTTAAATTTCATACAAAATATTATGAAAAAAAAGAAAAAAAGGATTTGCTTGTTGACCCAGAAGGTCAAAGAACTGGATAAGAATTTGAGGAAATCCCTAACTTTAATTCTTTCAGTTATCAAAGATAAAGGATTTTTGACCTCAGATCATCCATATCAATACCTGCATTTCTGAACAGGCAGAGAAAGTCGTAAAAGTAAAAGTGTAAAAAATGAGATTAGTTGTCAGTACCGGAATTTCCTTCTTGGTCAACATTGATCAGCCAGTAAGTATTTTTCTATTTGGTTCCTTATGACTTCATGTAAAAGACCCAAAGATTACAGACGTCCATAAAAGTAACTGATTTCACATGACCATCCCTGTTTTATTAAATTTTATTATTCTTGGTGAGGATAAGAATGTGTGACACAAACATTCTTTTTTCATGTTACCAGCCATAACAAATATTTTTATTAGTATGGGGGAGGGGCCATGTGTTGTATCTGTCATCCTTTCTGAAATTTCCCTCTGACCCCTGACCTCTTCCTCCTATGTCCTCAGGTAATGTTTGGACCAGTACAGGCCAATACTTCATGTATGTGTACATTTATTTACTGGTGAAAGTTTGGTTCTGTCCACCCAAAACAAAGATCCCTGAGGAATTTGATACAGATGATCAAATATAACATGGCTGAGAAATAGAAAGTTCTCTATGTTTTGTACTGCAGCTGTAAACCTGATATTGGCAACTTATAATTGTAGCACCCTCTTCTTTAGGCTGCTAATAGGATTCAGTAAATTTAGTTTTTGGTTTCCCTGTAGCCAGTGAAGCAGGATTTGAGTGTCAATGACTGCTATGGGCTAGCTGTTCTGCTAGCTGCAGGCTCACCTACTTCCCCCTGTACTCAAGTAAGTTCTGGAATATAGTGGGTTGGGTAAGGCAGACCCTGGGCTGAAGATTCACACAGCCTCAGCCAATCCCTGGTTAAGAGAGTGACCAGAGAGTGACCAGCAAGGGGCTGGGGTGTGCATAAATAGTCTGGAGCCTAGAACAGCAGCATCCTTTGCTTTGGTGAAGAGAGACCTCGCCTGGAGGGGCAGTCTAACCTACTGAGATAAAAAAGATATGAAATCTCCTGCGCTTAGATGGATAAAGTTGATCAAAGCTGCTGACACCCACTTTTATACCAAAAAAGTCTATATATAAAATAAAACACTAATGGTGCAGCGCTAATAAATATAGAAATAATAAATAAATAAATAGCTGCTAAAAAACAAACAAAAGCGCACAAATGGAATGTACATAAATTCACAATCGAACACGTAAAATGCTCATATAAAACATAACATGCTCATAAACATATCACTCCAAATAAGGGGAGCCAGTGAGTCACTCAGTGAACGTAAATCAACATAAAATGGTTCCAAATCAGGAGCACAGACAAGGTGCAGGTGTAACACACTCAATGGGTGGTAATGGTGATACACAGTCCACTTTACACACAGGTGAGAAAAGTCTTCATACACGTGAAGGTGCCACTGGTGTCAAAAGATCCTAAAATGGTCTGAGTGCCCCCTCACCTCCTTGAAATGACCACAAGGGCCAGCACACTTTGTAGTAAGTACCACGGATCTCACAGGAACCACCTTGCCTATTGGACCATACCAGATACAACACCAGAGCCGCTGTCATCCAGACCTCCTCCCGCTCCTCTTTTTCCTGGCAATACCTCATGTCCCCACAGGTTCCACTAGGTGAGAAAAGTCTTCTTACATGTGAAGGTGCCACTGGTGTCAAAAAATCCTAAAATGGTCTGAGTGCCCCCTCACCTCCTTGAAATGACCACAAGGGCCAGCACACTTTGTTCATCTTGATGAAGTCATGTGTTACCCGTGACGCAACGTGTTGGTACGCGACATTTCCTGAGCGCGGTGACGTCACGTCTGGCGCACGTGCCATATTGGGACTCCAAGAATACACACACTATGAGGATATTATGAGAATATGGGCTTATTACTATCTACAAACATGTGAGTGGGCATTTTATTTATATCTTATAATAAAATTACAGCATTACGCTATGGAGCATGTTTATTTGTGTCTCTGAGTGGAACCTGTGGGGACTGAAGTTACTGGTGCCATACGAGCACGCACATGCGTATTCCGGCCTCTATATTGCATGGTGTGTGAGGGAATACCTCTACCTTGGAAAGTAGCTATGAAGCATCAGTTGGGCGCAGTGTTGGCCTATTGGGCTTGTGGTGTCGGGGGTTAGAAGGGAGAAGTCTGACACCACAGAGAGTCATCCTTCTGCTCTCCTCCTGCTTGGACATCATAGAGCTGAGTTTATGTAGAGGAGTTAAATCCACTTTGAGGGCGCCATGTAAGTGTTTCCTCTGCTCTTGGGGTTATTCACGTTGGAATCCCCTGAAAGCAGCCTGAGTGTGAAAGTGAGTTATATCGCTTCCGGTCTCAGGATTTGCTGTTCTCTTGATTCACCGAACGTATACCTGTTGTTCATGTTTATTACTTCCCATAGAGGTCTTACAGTAAAGCTGATCTCCGTGTTTTATTATAACGTGTGTGCTTTTCATTGGTCCTTGTACTTCACTATTGTCAGGGGTGTCAGTGGGGAGACACACCTGGGGTGTGGGGTGAGACAGTTCTTGGGGTTGAGTGGGGGAGTGAACAAACTTAAGCAGCCCCTTCGGGGGGATCGCTACGTTTTAACACAACACATGGGATTATTTTTCATTTTATTCTGTATTTTTTACTTTATATCTTTGATGATTTCAACACACGGAGTTGGGTCAGATCCATAGCAGCACACAAGGATTTGATTGTTCATTTATTTACAGTGTGTAGCAGCAGCTCCCCACCCTCTGCTTTGCAAGTCTGTGAAAAACCCTTTTCTTCTCTGAGTTTTCTAAGGCTGCACAGTGCTAATGGCTGCAGACAAACAGGTACAACTTATGTGGGAGGATTTGTTTCATCTCTGTGTATCACCTGAAGCCAGTTACTTCATTGAGTAAGGGTTTACAACCACTTTAAGCATGTTTTGTAGGTACGAGGACTGTGGTATATTAGTGAATGTATACAGTGTGTGCTCAGATTTATTAAACTATATTCCTTTAAGCCCCTCCCACTGTCAGGACCGTGGATAAGGGGGTACCATCAGTCCTCCTGTACTGGGCCCAATCCAGCAGGGGGGGCTGGCAGTTGGGTGAATCAGATGTGGGCAGGGAGGGTGAATGGGATGGTGGGGGGAGGAGGGGTGGCAAATACTGAAACCAATCCCCTGTATGGCTTTCTCTGCAGCAGCTGGAAGCCGGCTTCTTCTCTTTCCCTCCTGTTGGCTTTCAGCAGATGCAAAGGGATCAATTCCAGTAATTGCCTCCAGCTGCACCCGATCAGCCTCCATGTACACCATACATTTCCCCCTGCTGTCCAGGCCCCCCTGTGTGCCCCTCACCCCCGCAGTGCTGCTTATCTCCTCTCCTTCCCACCGCCAGCTGCCAGCACACAATAGCATCCTTCAAGATGGAGAGGTGGGGGAAGGGTCCGGTAAATATGTCACATTTACCAGCCCCTTCCTTTATTGAATGAAGACAATGACTGATTGGTATTGATCACCCATTGTGTTCATTCATAATTGTTTTTTTGTTTTGTTTTGTTTTTTTTTGGGGGGGGGGGCTGTTAGGTTGGCTGTATGGGCCCCCGTGGTTTCTAACAGCAGCCCCGCCCACTGTTGTCACAATTTGATTACACCCACCCTTTGCACTCCTCTCTTCTGGAAGCCCCAGATCTTTACCAATCCTAGCAATGCCCATGGTCTCCAATGTGCTGCCATCTGCATGCATCTATCAGGGTTGGCAAAGAAGCAAAACTCTTACAGATAATACAACTTTATTTCTATAGAACTTCTATAGCATCACAAATGGCTTCAAACATTTACTAAAAACTTTCTTTTTGGATATGCAACTTCAGTAAAACTTCAGCATCATTTAAAGATGAGAACACAAATGAATTCAGCTCTGGGATCATTACTACATTGTTCACTCTATTGTTTAAATGCAACAAAAGCAGCTGAATTCCTGTATAGAGATACTGAGACTAGGAGAGGGAGGGCAGGGTTGAAGGCCAATCAAAGGTGTTGCATACAGATAGATTCACCAACAGCATACAGGTAGTAGGAGAGAGCAGAGAGAGCAGAGTGATGACTTTACCAGTCGGCTTCTGCTTTTTCACTGTCCCATTAGCAGACTGGGGGGGGGGGGGGGTGAAGGGAGGATAGAGAAAAGACATCACATTTTTAATTAAAGCTCGAGTTTAGTGATTTTTTTTTTAAAGTCGTGTTGGTGTCTGGTGTGGTAGGAGGAAATCTGAAGTCTTCTGCTCCCGGATACCCCAGCAGCAGTGATCTTCCATTGCTTTGGGGGTTAGTATGAGCAGAGATATTTGTGACAGGCACTTGTCGAGTGCTGACTATGGGGTTGATTTACTAAAGGCAAATAGACTGTGCACTTTGCAAAATGCAGTTGCTCCAGAGCTTAGTAAATGAGGTGAAGCTTCACTTTGCAAAGAATACCCAATCACATGCCAGGAAAAGAAAAAGAAAACAGCATTTTTGCTTGCATGTGATTGGATGATGGAGGTCAGCAGAGCTTCTGCCCATTTACTAAGCTCTGGAACAGCTGCTCTTGAAGAGTGTAACTGCACTTTGCAAAGTGCACAGTCTTTGCCTTTGGCAAATCAACCCCTCTGTCCACCCTTTCCACCCCTGTGCTCCAATCAATGGGGACCAACAGTAGGGTTTCTATGAAGAGAGTATGGGAAGGGGGAGGGGGTGGAAAGACTGGACAGAGGGGTTGATTCACTAAAGGCAAATAGACTGTGCACTCTGCAAAGTGCAGTTACACTCTTCAAGAGCAGTTGTGCAGTTGTGGACCTAATAAAGTGGCCGGTGAATGTAGATGATTATAGGCTTCTGTGGAGGTGAAAAACATTCTGTAGATGTGTAGAAGATTCTGTGGAGGAGTAGAAGATTTTGTGAAGGTTTTGAAGACTCTGTGGAGGTGTAGAGCATTCTGTAGAAGTGTAGAAGATTCCATGAAGGTGTAGAAGGTTGTGTGGTGGTATAGAAGACAATGTGGAGGTGTAGAGTAGTCTGTAGAAGTGTAGAAGATTCCATGAAGGTGTAGAAGGTTTTGTGGTGGTATAGAAGACAATGTTGAGGTGTAGAGTAGTCTGTAGAAGTGTAGAAGATTCCATGAAGGTGTAGAAGGTTTTGTGGTGGTATAGAAGACAATGTTGAGGTGTAGAGTAGTCTGTAAAAGTGTAGAAGATTCCATGAAGGTGTAGAAGGTTTTGTGGTGGTATAGAAGACAATGTGGAGGTGTAGAGTAGTCTGTAGAAGTGTAGAAGATTCCATGAAGGTGTAGAAGGTTGTGTGGTGGTATAGAAGACAATATGGAGGTGTAGAGTAGTCTGTAGAAGTGTGGAAGATTCCATGAAGGTGTAGAAGGTTTTGTTGAGGTATAGAAGACAATGTGGAGGTGTAGAGTAGTCTGTAGAAGTGTAGAAGATTCCATGAAGGTGTAGAAGGTTGTGTGGTGGTATAGAAGACAATGTGGAGGTGTAGAGTAGTCTGTAGAAGTGTGGAAGATTCCATGAAGGTGTAGAAGGTTTTGTGGTGGTATAGAAGACAATGTGGAGGTGTAGAGTAGTCTGTAGAAGTGTAGAAGATTCCATGAAGGTGTAGAAGGTTTTGTGGTGGTATAGAAGACAATGTGGAGGTGTAGAGCATTCTGTAGAAGTGTAGAAGATTCCATGAAGGTGTAGAAGGTTTTGTGGTGGTATAGAAGACAATGTGGAGGTGTAGAGTAGTCTGTAGAAGTGTAGAAGATTCCATGAAGGTGTAGAAGGTTTTGTGGTGGTATAGAAGACAATGTGGAGGTGTAGAGTAGTCTGTAGAAGTGTAGAAGATTCCATGAAGGTGTAGAAGGTTTTGTGGTGGTATAGAAGACAATGTGGAGGTGTAGAGTAGTCTGTAGAAGTGTAGAAGATTCCATGAAGGTGTAGAAGGTTTTGTGGTGGTATAGAAGACAATGTGGAGGTGTAGAGTAGTCTGTAGAAGTGTAGAAGATTCCATGAAGGTGTAGAAGGTTTTGTGGTGGTATAGAAGACAATGTGGAGGTGTAGAGTAGTCTGTAGAAGTGTAGAAGATTCCATGAAGGTGTAGAATAGTATAGAAGTTTCTATGGAGCCATAGAAGGTTTTGCGGAGGTGTAGAAGATTCCATGAAGGTGTGGATGATTCTGTGGAGGTGAAGAAGATTCTGTGGAGGTGGTGTCCAAGACTGTACTGCTCAGTACCAGGCTTGTGTCTTTCAGGAGACTAAGTCTCCTTTTTGTGCTTCACCCTGATGCTTACAGATATAGCATGAATATTTTTTCTACAATCCCTATAATGTTTTTTTTTTTACAATTTTGTTTATAATTTCTACTTCTTCTTCTTACCAAACAATCTAAACTTTTTCTTGCCTCCTTTGGCATTGGCCTCCTGCTGTGCCCTCATTTCCTGCTCATATTTCACTTGTTCAGATGATCTCTGCCTCTCCAAATCTTCTCTCCGTTTCCTCAGCTCAGCTTCTTCAGCCTCTCTTCTCCTCTGTCTCTCTCTTTCTAACTCTTCCTCTTGTCTTTTTAATTCAATGTTCTTTTTGGCTTGCTCTAAGGCTTTCTTTTTCTCCAGACTTTCCTGCTGCATCTTCTTCTCTCTCTGGTGAATGTAATTCATGACAAACTGTTTGCGTTCATGCATCTCCTTCACTGGATCCCGTGTCTGATGTTCTACCCGGAATTGAGCATCTTTAATGACTTCCTGGAGGAACTTCAGCACTTCCTCATGTCTTCCCCTGGTTTTAAAGTGGTCTTCATGGGTGTAATTTTCAAATGCAAAAATCCTCTCTATGCCCATGTCCCTGAAAGAGGACTCAACGGTAGTTAAGTTCCCATAGGTCTTGTGGGTGAGAACCACAATAGGATAGATGCCTGGAAAGAGAAGCGAACAAAGTTACATTCAAATATGGAAGAGTTCAAAGGTTTTCTTGTCTGTCCAGATATTGGTCAGGCGTAAGCAAGAATTCCCAAAAGAGGAATAGTTGTCTTGGTTGTTTGCAATCCTAACTACTATAACCCTTGTCCACTAATGTGATAGCAACTTACTGTGCCCAAATAAGTCTTTGCTGGAATGTTTAGATGGCACAATATCATTGAAATCAAAGGACAGTCCCAGGACCTAGCAAACATAGTCCTGAAATAGTCCCTATTTTATGATGTTTTCATATTATTATTATTGTTTTCTTTGAGCTTCTAACCCCTGGATCACCCCTTCGGACAAACACACAGCTGACTCTCTAGCACAAGGGAGTGACAGCAGCCCAAAAGCCTCTAAGAGCTCTCTCAGCAGTCTGGACTCACCAGGGGCAAACTGACCATTTGGAAAGTTGGGCACTGCCCGAGGGCCCGGGGTCAGTAGGGGGCCCCATGAGATGCCCCTGGTACCTTTTTCATAGGCTTTTTTGAGTTTGGGCAAGGACACAGGGGCCCCATGATCCCCTATTGCCGGGGGGCCCCATGAGTTGTCAGTCAGCCCCTGGGACTCACAAATGCTCAGAGACAGTTGGTTGCCTCCTTCCAAAATCCATGCAACACTTTCCTCCAGTGATAGCAGACTAGATCTTCGTACGGCAGCCCCTCAGTCAGCTCTCTGTAGCTTCAGCATCACCTGAGGCCTCACTATCAGCAAGCACATGGTGGCACTGCCCAGAGGGCAGCAAACCCTCCAGGCTGGGTTCCTCTCCTGAAGGGAAAGATCCAGAAGCTCTGTATCTCACAGTATTTATACAGACTCCCAGCCTCCTCCAGGCCAGACCTCCCTGGGATTGGCCAGGGCTGTATAAATATTCATGCTGCTATTGGCATTGCTCCTATGTTCCAGAGGATTCTACTGCTGTCTGGAAAACAGAGGAAACAATCAAACCACCAGCAGCAGCTGAAATGCTGAGCAAACCTAACTAATCACACACAGCTGCACTGACTACAGTGAGCACAACTACATTTACCTAATGCGGGCCATACGCGGGTCAAATTCTGAACAAATTTCTTTAGAAAATCAGAAATGTTGCACATTTTGTAATCCGATGGTGTCAACACTGGTTTTGAAGTTCAACCAACCAAGCCTTCAGTTTCACCTCCATGTTGCTACAGAAAATAATTTACACTATGGGAGAATCTTCCTTTTTATCTTCCATGGCCATATGAGGATTTGCTGTTCCTGAGATACTTCTGAGGAGGCTGCCTGCAGTGCCATTGTTTAACAGTGAGGGGGATTGATCCATCATTGGACCCTAAACCTTCAGGAGGGGGTCCGGGTTCCCAGTTGATGCGGTATTGCTTGAACAAGCGCTTTGACCCTGTGGGGTCGCTTCATGGAGGTGAGGGGGCATTTCACCCAGTGTCGGATCTCCCATATACCTTTCATATACCAACATTTATTAAGGACTATAGAACACCTCCACCATTTTAGATGGTTTTGAACTTTTTAGTTCAGTTGAATCATTTGTTAGATGAGACTTACTTTATATGTTTATCTATATATGGTTCTGACATTTTTTCTGGCCGAGAAACTACTTTCCTTTCCAGGTCACAGCTCACGCTCATTTCTTTTTCGATTCATTTCTTGCATGATTCTCCCTTCATTGATTAAAGATTTGCTAATTTTTTTTTTAAATTTCCAACATGCCCCATCACTTAGATTCGATGACCGCACACAATTCAGGCAATGCTGTGACTCACTAATGGTGCAAAATTCAAAAGAAAATTCTTAGTTACGATTTTCAAAAGAAAATTATTTCGGAATTCGACCCGTGTATGGCCGGCTCTACTCAGCGACCGCAACCGCACTGGTTATAGTGAGACAAGCTAAATTTACCCAACAACAAAAATCCTCCTGCATGGAGCCCAGTAAGCCAGAACTACATTTACCCAACAACAAAAATCCTCCTGCATGGAACCCAGTAAGCCAGAACTACATTTACCCAACAACAAAAATCCTCCTGGATGGAGCCCAGTAAGCCAGAACTACATTTACCCAACAACAAAAATCCTCCTGCATGGAGCCCAGTAAGCCGGAACTACATTTACCCAACAACAAAAATCCTCCTGCATGGAACCCAGTAAGCCGGAACTACATTTACCCAACAACAAAAATCCTCCTGCATGGAACCCAGTAAGCCGGAACTACATTTACCCAACAACAAAAATCCTCCTGCATGGAACCCAGTAAGCCGGAACTACATTTACCCAACAACAAAAATCCTCCTGCATGGAGCCCAGTAAGCCAGAACTACATTTACCTAATCCTAGAACCGATCTAGAAGGGCGCTACACATGTGATGCTTTTTGTTAAAACATTCTTGTCCAGAATTTTATTTCAATGAAAATCAGAACTTACCAGTCAGATCTCGGGCCGTATGAAGAATCCTCTTCAATTCTGTACCTTCCTCGGCAGGAATGATATGCTTCACACTAAGCAAAAGGGATGAAGACGTTATTTTCCAGAGCTGTACAGATATACAATTAGATGAGATCCAAGGGGCCATAAGGTATAATAAAGCCTTCAAAACAAACCCCAGTCCCCAGCTAAATGCCCATAAAATGCATACGGGAGATGTTTTACCAAGGATTTATATTCCTGTCCACCCAGTTTTGAGATATACACAGCTCTGCCACACACAGCATACTATCAGACGAGGAGGCCTTCAATTTTCTTTGATGCAGTTCAGTAATATTTATAGGTCTTGTTCCTCCCCGAGGCAGTGATTGGACGATGAAGAAGAAGACCGATAGCCTCAGATATCTATCACATTGCTTTCTCCTCCTTTCCACATGCCCGTTGCACTGCAGACCAACTGCTGGGCTTTATACTGTTACTTCCTCCTCCAGTCTGAGCTCTGCTGTACAGGGACTGCAAGAGGCTGTTAGGAAGTCTAAGCCCGGGTTCACACTTGTGCATCACTGTATATCGCATGTGATTCGCACAGGAACCGCACCACATTCCTGTGCAAATCACATGTGATTTGTGTGCGTTCCGATTGAAACCATATATTATGTATGGCTCAAATCTCACCACACCTGCAACAGAAAGGTGCAGGACCCTTTTTTAGGTCCGTACTAGAATGGGATCGCATGGGTATTCACACCTATGTGATCCGATTCTGCACATCGCACTGCAATTTGTGGATCTATTTCAGGGTATTGTTAACTTATCATACACACTGGCATCGGTTCGCATGAACGGGGTGCGATTCTGATGCGGTGAGGAATTTGCAGTAAAAATGCTGTAAATTTCGCACCACATCAGTGTGAACCCTGTGAACCCGGGCTTATTCAGATACATACAGTCAGGGCTTTTTTTCAGCAGGAACGTGGAGGAATGCAGTTATGGCACCTCCAGCACTGAATGCTTGAAATGGCAAGGGGTCCTGGGATGTGCTGGAGGGTCTATTTATGCTGACTGTGGGGGGATCTATTGTCGCTGGAGGGGGTCTATTTTTTGGGTAGTGGTCTATTGTTGCTGGGAGGTCAATTGCTGTTGGAGGGGATCTACTGTTAATGAAGGGGTTCTATTGCTGCTGGGTCCTGGAGTCTGGATGCTGGCTGATGGGGGATCTGTTGTTGTTGCTGGGAGTCTATTGTTGCTGGGGTGGTATTTTGTTTTGGGAGTTCATTGTTGCTAAGATAATTTATTAATGCTGGGGGGATCTATTACTGCTAGCTGTGGGGGATCTATTGTACTGCTTTTCTTGTTATTAACACATTCCACACAAATTACTTCGCACCTCAAAGTGATACTTGGCTTTGTATTCACTAAAAGGAGCTGTACTGGGAGGTGGGCAGGGGGTGGAACCAAGGGAGGGTGCTCAGAGCTGGGGGGGGGGGGGGTGAAGAGAAGAAGTGGCTAAGAAAGGGGGAGTTCCTGCACCTAAAAAAACAAAAAGCCCCGCTTACACTACTTGCATTTAAACAATACAGGTGTACCTCAGTTTATGAATTTAATGCGTTCTCCGGGACGTTTTGTATTGCGAAAATATTTTACACCGAAATGCGGTTTCCGATAGGAATGCATTAAAAACCAATTAATCCGTTCTGGAGGTCAGAAAAAAAGTTTTTAAAAAGTCGCTGTCATTAAAGGTCGGTGCCGGTTTTTAAATGTGATTACCAGCTTTTTTTTTTTCTTCACTATAGCTCAGAGAATCAGCTGTCACTTTCCCCCCAGATAAAAGAAACAAAGTTTCCTTTTAGTCTATTTCCTGAATTAAAAGAAACAATGTTTCCTGTTAGTTTATTTCCCCGAGTTAAAGAAACAATGTTACCTTTTAGTTTGTTTTCCGAGATAAAAGAAACAAAGTACCTTTAGCTCCCGAGAAAGTGACAGCTAATTGTGTGAGCTATAGTGAAGGAAAAAAAAAGCCAGCAATTGTATTTAAAAATTAGCACCAACATACACTTCGTATTGCGAAAAAAATGTGTAAACCGAGGCGTTATTTTCAATGGATTTTCATTCGTAGATTGAAAATGACTAGAGATGAGCGAAGAAATGAAAAATTCGATTCGGCTGATTCGGCGAATTCCAGTATGAAATTCGATTCGATGCGAATTTCTCCGCTACGAAGATGACTTATAAAAAGGGTTTCTAGGCTTCAGAGAGCCTTTAAATTAGTGCAGAACACTGTACCTTTAATTTAAATGCCCTTGGAGATGAGGAAGGAGAAGGAGAAGGAGAAGGAGAAGGAGAAGGATGAGAAGAAGGAGAAGGAGAAGGATGAGAAGAAGGAGAAGGAGAAGGATGAGAAGAAGGAGAAGGATGAGAAGAAGGAGAAGGATGAGAAGAAGGAGAAGGATGAGAAGAAGGAGAAGGAGGAGAAGGAGAAGGAGAAGGATGAGAAGAAGGAGAAGGATGAGAAGAAGGAGAAGGAGAAGGATGAGAAGAAGGAGAAGGAGGAGGATGAGAAGAAGGAGAAGGATGAGAAGAAGGAGAAGGATGAGAAGAAGGAGAAGGATGAGAAGCAGGAGAAGGAGAAGGATGAGAAGATGGAGAAGGATGAGAAGATGGAGAAGGAGAAGGATGAGAAGAAGGAGAAGGATGAGAAGAAGGAGAAGGAGAAGGATGAGGAGAAGGAGAAGGATGAGAAGAAGGAGAAGGATGAGAAGAAGGAGAAGGAGAAGGATGAGAAGAAGGAGAAGGAGAAGGATGAGAAGAAGGAGAAGGATGAGAAGATGGAGAAGGAGAAGGATGAGAAGAAGGAGAAGGAGAAGGATGAGAAGAAGGAGAAGGAGAAGGATGAGAAGAAGGAGAAGGATGAGAAGAAGGAGAAGGATGAGAAGAAGGAGAAGGATGAGAAGAAGGAGAAGGAGCAGGATGAGAAGAAGGAGAAGGAGAAGGATGAGAAGATGGAGAAGGAGAAGGATGAGAAGAAGGAGAAGGAGAAGGATGAGAAGAAGGAGAAGGATGAGAAGAAGAAGGATGAGAAGGAGGAGAAGGATGAGAAGAAGGAGAAGGATGAGAAGAAGGAGAAGGAGAAGCAGAAGGAGAAGGATGAGAAGAAGGAGAAGGATGAGAAGAAGGAGAAGGAGAAGGATGAGAAGAAGGAGAAGGATGAGAAGAAGGAGAAGGATGAGAAGAAGGAGAAGGAGAAGGATGAGAAGAAGGAGAAGGAGAAGGATGAGAAGAAGGAGAAGGATGAGAAGAAGGAGAAGGAGAAGGATGAGAAGAAGGAGAAGGAGAAGGATGAGAAGAAGGAGAAGGAGAAGGATGAGGAGAAGGATGAGAAGAAGGAGAAGGAGAAGGATGAGAAGAAGGAGAAGGCTGAGAAGAAGGAGAAGGATGAGGAGAAGGAGAAGGATGAGAAGAAGGAGAAGGATGAGAAGAAGGAGAAGGATGAGAAGAAGGAGAAGGATGAGAAGAAGGAGAAGGAGAAGCAGAAGGAGAAGGATGAGAAGAAGGAAAAGGAGAAGGATGAGAAGAAGGAGAAGGAGAAGGATGAGAAGAAGGAGAAGGATGAGAAGAAGGAGAAGGATGAGAAGAAGGAGAAGGAGAAGGATGAGAAGAAGGAGAAGGAGAAGGATGAGAAGAAGGAGAAGGATGAGAAGAAGGAGAAGGAGAAGGATGAGAAGAAGGAGAAGGATGAGAAGAAGGAGAAGGAGAAGGATGAGAAGAAGGAGAAGGAGAAGGATGAGGAGAAGGAGAAGGATGAGAAAAAGGAGAAGGAGAAGGATGAGAAGAAGGAGAAGGATGAGAAGAAGGAGAAGGAGAAGGATGAGGAGAAGGATGAGAAGAAGGAGAAGGATGAGAAGAAGGAGAAGGAGAAGCAGAAGGAGAAGGATGAGAAGAAGGAAAAGGAGAAGGATGAGAAGAAGGAAAAGGAGAAGGAGAAGGATGAGAAGAAGGAGAAGGATGAGAAGAAGGAGAAGGATGAGAAGAAGGAGAAGGAGAAGGAGAAGGAGAAGGAGAAGGAGAATGATGAGAAGAAGGAGAAGGATGAGAAGAAGGAGAATGATGAGAAGAAGGAGGAGAAGGATGAGAAGAAGGAGAAGGATGAGAAGAAGGAGAAGGATGAGAAGAAGGAGAAGGATGAGAAGAAGGAGAAGGATGAGAAGAAGGAGAAGGAGAAGCAGAAGGAGAAGGATGAGAAGAAGGAAAAGGAGAAGGATGAGAAGATGGAGAAGGAGAAGGATGAGAAGAAGGAGAAGGAGAAGGATGAGAAGAAGGAGAAGGATGAGAAGAAGGAGAAGGATGAGAAGAAGGATGAGAAGAAGGAGAAGGATGAGAAGAAGGAGAAGGAGAAGGATGAGAAGAAGGAGAAGGATGAGAAGAAGGAGAAGGATGAGAAGAAGGATGAGAAGGATGAGAAGATTGGAGAAGGATGAGAAGAAGGACAGTTCTGTGACAGTTTCTGTCTATTTCTGACAGTTCTGGGACATTCGAGGGAATGTCCCAGAACTGTCAGAAATAGTCTATTTCTGACAGTTCTGCGACATTCACTCCATACAGCTGTTTCAACCGCTGTATGGAGGGAATGTCATAGAACTGTCAGAAATAGACTATTAATGACAGTTCTGGGACTGTCCTTCCATACAGCGGTTGAAACATTGTATCTATTTGTTTCCATAAATGACATTCTGCAGATACACTTAGAGGAGCGCTGCAGATACACTTTTTGCCGGCTTGGAATTATTCTTCTTTTCATCCTACTTCTTCTTCTTCTTCTTCATCCTCATCCTCATCCTCTTCTTCTTCTTCTGAGGATGAGGATGAGGATGAAGAAGAAGAAGAAGAAGTAGGATGAAAATAAGATTAATTCCAAGCCGGCAAAAAGTGTATGTGCAGAGCTCCTCTAAGTGTATCTGCAGAGCTCCTCTAAGTGTATCTGCAGAATAGAGGAACTCTGCACATACACTTTTTGCCGGCTTGGAATTATTCTTCTTTTCATCCTACTTCTTCTTCTTCATCCTCTTCTTCTTCTTCTGAGGATGAGGATGAAGAAGAAGAAGAAGAAGAAGAAGTAGGATGAAAATAAGATTAATTCCAAACAGGCAAAAAGTGTATGTGCAGAGCTCCTCTAAGTGTATCTGCAGAGCTCCTCTAAGTGTATCTGCAGAATAGAGGAACTCTGCACATACACTTTTTGCCGGCTTGGAATTATTCTTCTTTTCATCCTACTTCTTCTTCTTCTTCATCCTCATCCTCATCCTCAGAAGAAGAGGATGAGGATGAAGAAGAAGAAGAAGAAGAAAAGAAGAAGAAGTAGGATGAAAAGAAGAATAATTCCAAGCCGGCAAAAAGTGTATGTGCAGAGTTCCTCTATTTCTGACAGTTCTCTGACAGCTTCTTCACATGTACAGCGGTTGAAACATCTGTATCCTAAATGTAAACTAATAGATACAATGTTTCAACCGCTAAACATGTGTTCCTTCTGTCAGAGCTGTCAGAAATAGCGGAGCTCACTGCAGGGACACTTTTGCCGGCTGATCGGGAAATGTTCGATTCGCGCACCCGAAGTAGGCAAAATTTCGGATTCGACGCGAATCGAATATTTCCTGAAATTCGACTCGAATTCCGGTTCGCCTGGTTCGATTTGCTCATCTCTAAAAATGACATTAACCGAGGCGTTCGTACACCGAGGTACACCTGTACATTTACCACTTGAACCTCATCTGACACTTTTTGTTTACATGTAAAAAAAAAATCAGAATTTTATGCAATCAAACTACTTAGAACCCCCAAACATTATATTTTTTTTTAGGCGGAGGCCCTAGAGAATAAAATGGCGGTTTTGCAATTTTTTTATGTCACACGGTATTTGCACAGCGGTTTTTCAAATGCAATTTTTTTGGGGGGAAAAATACACCTCAATTAATTTGAATTAGTTAAGCCGCACATGCTGAAGCTGGTGAATAGGATCTAGGTGTGGAGGTATCAATGATCTTTGGTCACAAAGGGGTTCATGTCTCGCCTAGAACATTGGCTTTGAAGTAAAATGGAATATTGTGGCCATATTAGATGCACAGATGTGCAACAATGATCTTTTTAATGGCATTGAAGTAAGCCCCGGATCCAATGGATCCAACACTTGAAGTCACATGATTTCAACATCGGATGACAGTGCATCTTTGGGTGCGACTTCATGCACAGATGTCTATGTGAGTCGTACCCTCAAATCAGGGAAAGTATTGCAGGAACTACTTGTCTCGTTGGAGTCACGCCGATTAGAATGTTTCCATTGCCGAACGATGGGTGCGATTTGTCATGAGATTTGACCGGTGAATTTGCATGACAACTTGCGTCAGGGACAACCAGGGCTCAGAACTTTACAAGATAATGAGGAGATCCCCGTACTTACCTGTGTACAAAGACCGGGACAATGAAATCCGAGGTTTTTACCAATGTCTCCGACTTAACAATTCTGTCAACGAGTCCGAATCCCTTGGTCCATTCCACGCGTCTCCCCAGCGGAAGCAGATTTCCTGGAAATGGAAAGACACGTATTCACTGACTATGAGCAACTCTGATCCCGGGTTCACACTTCTGCGGAGCGGCATATCGCATGTGATCCGTACAGCAACCGCGCCGCATTCCTGTGCAATTCACATGCGATTTCTGTGCGGTGCAATTGGAGCCGTACATTCTGCGTGGCTCAAATCACATCGCACCGAAAAGGTGCAGGACTCTTTGTTGGCGCCGCACTAAAATCAGATTGCTCGGGTATTCACACCCATGCGATCTGATTCTGCACATCGCACCGCGTTTTGCAGACTGATTTTGGGGTGTTGTTAACATACACACCCGCAGCGGTTCACATGAAGGGGTGCGATTCTGATGTGGTGTGGAATTCATACAGAAAACGGTGCAAATTCCGCACCACATCAGTGTGAAGTAAAGCCGATCCTGAGATTAAAGTAGTATTTAACACAAAACAAAAAATAATAAATAAAATGAAATAAAAAATTATATATTGCAGATCACCAATCATTAGATGTAGGAGCTGCATTCGTTTTTAGGCTTTTTTTCCCCCTCTGTTTTGATCTGGTTATCTAGCCAGTGACCAGGGGCGGACTGACAACTCATGGGGCCCCTGTGTCCTCGCTCACACCCAAAAAAGCCTATAAAAAGCCAATGAAAGGTACCAGGGGCATCTCATTGGGCCCCCTACTGACCCAGGGCCCTCGGGCAGTTCCCGAGTACTCAAATGGTCAGTCCGCCCCTGCCAGTGACACACCTCCTGTGTTGGTGCCGCTTAGCTGGTTCCTCTGTGACTGAAGTTGCCAATTTATTTGCCGTGTTGCCAGGTCCAGTATCAAAGGTTATGATGGTGTATACAGTTTCCAGGAAAACATTGTCTGATGAGCATAAGCACGGTGGACATGGTCCACTGACCGAAGGAGACAAAAGGACATTGCGCCGGATTGCGGACCCAGAATAAAAAAACCATCTGCTGCAAAAATGACTGCAAAACTCAATCTCAGTCCCAGGAAGACTGAATCCCATGAAGACTGAGATTGAGCTCTGCAGTCACTTTTGCAGAAGTTGTTTTCTTATTCCAGGTCCCAATCCTGCATACGGTCCTTTTTGTCTCCTTCGGTCAGTGGACCATGTCCAACGCGCTTATGCCCATCAGACGACGTTTTCCTGGAAACTGTATATGATGTCAAAACCTTTGATACTGGACCTCCTGGCATGGCAAATAAATTGGCAACTTCAGTCACAGAGGCACCAGCTAAGCGGCACCAACAATTTGCCCTCTTTGAAGCTCAGTAAGCTCTGACATGACTCCGTATTATTAGCAGCGCATGAGCAAAGTGAGGCTTCCCAACTGTTAGCTAGGTGTCTCATCACACAGCGGAAGTCAAAGACTGTTACATCACTTCTGTTTTCACCACCAAACATGGTGTCACTTTCACACCTGCAACTCATGGAGTGTTTCCATTTTTTGGTCTAACCCATATATTTAAATAAATAAATAAATATATATATATATATATATATGGTTGCAGTGGGCAGGGGGCTTATCAAAATCTGGAAGCTCCCTTTAACAACATAGGGGCTCCCTGATACCGTTTCCTCCTATATTAATGAGTGGGGGGTACATAGTACATACTGTAGTACCCCTTTCTCTTTCACAAAAACAGTGTTAACCATTCAGATGAAACCTTGAGCTCCTCCATAAAGTCCTGCAGCGCAATAGAAGTTCCCAAAAGGACCTGTGTGGACGGGGTATTTTTCCCATCAAAACAGTATCTTGGCCCATGCAGGTGTATAGGAATCCATAAACAGTTTGAAGTAGGTGATAGGCAGGTCGTCTGCAGGTCAGATACACCTACCAATGAATTGTATGTCATCTCAAACTGATGTCAGCACACAAGCCGATGCAGCTGAAAGTACACTGTATCGGCCCACACAAGCCATTATACTTTATTACAGGTACTTACACTATATAGCACCAGGGATTTTTTTCAGCAGGGGGGGGGGACCCAGCATCGGCACCTCCAGCAATGAATAAATATACAGTAATAGCAAAGGGTGCTGGGGTGTGCTGATGGATCTATTGATGCTGTCTGCTGGGGGATCTTTTGTTGCTGGGGTGGTCTGTTGTTGCTGGGGGTGGTCCATTGTTGCTGCGAGGGATCTACTTTTGGGGGAGGAATCTATTGTTGCTGGCTGCTGGGATATCTATTGCTGCTAGGGTGAAGCTGTTGTTGCGGGGGGGGTATATTTGCTTTGAGATCTATTGTTGGAGGGGGGAGTATTTTGTTGTGGGGTCTATTGTTGTTGGAGGGGATCTAATTTACTGCTTTGTTATCATTTACACATTTCATACATGTTTCTTAGCACCTCAAAATGATACTTGGTTCTGTATTCACTAAAAGGGGCAGTACTGGGAGGTGGGTAGGGTGAGGAACCAAGGGATGGTGCTTGGAGGTGGGTAGGGGGGCGAAGATAAGGAGTGACTCTGAAGAGGGGAATTCCTGCACCCACTGTCTGAAAAAAAAGCCCTGTATGGACTATCAATGTACACAGAGCTTTACATATATATTGGACAGTCACATCAGGCCCCACCCTCAAGGAGCTTACAATCTAAGGTCCCTAATGCACATTCATATATTAGGGCTAATGAACCTACCAGCATTTAGAGAGGAGCCAATGAAACTACCAGCATGTCTTTGGAGTGTGGAAGGAAACCCACACAGGCACAGGGAGAACATATAAACTCCAGGCAGGTGGTGCTGTGTTTGGGATTCAAACTGACAACCCTAGCACTGCCAGGCAGAAGTGCTAACCCCTTAGCCACTGTGCTGGTATTTTCTGCTTTACATGTGGGATAACTTTGTACAAAATGTGTGAGATCCAGTTGTTGTTTTTATAACTGGGACAAAAGTTTGGGAATTGCTGATTTATGCGATGCATTAAAATGTCATTTATTACAGCATACTTTTTTGCCACAGCAACCAATCTGCATTCTTCTACCAATCCCTTTAGACCTTCACAGAAAACAAACTGGCTGCTATCAATGGTCAGATCATTGTCCCTGTCTTCTGCTCCTATAGGTTCCCATGTTATACTTCAATTCCATAAACAACAAAACTGTTTGCTCAATTCCCACTCACCAAGCTGGGCAAAGATCTCTCCACTCCTGTATTCGTCCAATAACGGCAATCCTCGATTGTCCACCACCATGATGTTACTTGTGAGTTTATGTGGAATTCTATTCTTTGTATGGCCTCCATGGTGTCCTCCATGTTCCTCATCTGCCTCTGCCCAGTTCTGATATTCACCATCTTGCCAGACGTATATAGAGGTGTTAATGAATGAAGACTTTCCGTGTCCCAACAACCCGAACAGCTGGATGAGGATTTGGTTGAAGCCCTGGTTGCCCTTTTTACATCTATCAAAGCTAAAATTATTGATGACATGTCTGAGCTCGTCCATATCCATGTCTACCTCCCTGGATTATGTCCTTCTTCTGGTTACAGTGAATGGAAATCCCAATGTTCTTACACCGAGCAAAGAACGTCCTGCTAATTTTCAACTGATATGGGATCTACGGCAATTACCGTTTTCATGGTTCCTTATTGCCTGAAGTCAAAAGTACAAAGATTAAAGTCATTGTAAAAGAAAAAGCTCCAGAGAGCCTCCTACAGCCTCCCAAGAGAACCAGTCACTCAGCAACTTAGAAATAAACATTTATATATCCCTCCACGCATTCTGTGAGCCAACATTGCCCGGCGTCCAACCAGCCCTGTCCATGCGCCGCTCATTATACTATCCATTATTTAATGTACTCAAAGAAGGATCATGATAAGACTGATGTATAAACAAAGTAAATGTACATAAATCTTCAACTTAGATCCACCTCTGTTATAAATGATCCTTCTGCCGTAACACAAAGGGCAGAGGAGGGAACTTCACAACAGAGCATTATATAGAGTCTGGCTTCATCAGCAGTGTCATCCCCCAAGGAAAAATCGCTCTAGGTGGAGACACAAATGACCATGTGGAAATCTCCCCATTGTGGGAGGGGCAGAGACACAAACTACTGTGGGGAAATCTCCCAATTGTGGGAGGGGCAGAGACACAAACTACTGTGGGGAAATCTCCCCATTGTGGGAGGGACAGAGACACAAACTACTGTGGGGAAATCTCCCCATTGTGGGAGGGGCAGAGACACAAACTACTGCGAAGAAATCTCCCCATTGTGGGAGGGGCAGAGATGCAAACTACTGGGGGAAATCTCCCCATTGTGGGAGGGACAGAGACACAAACTACTGCAAGGAAATCTCCCCATTGTGGGAGGGCCAGAGACACAAACTACTGCAAGGAAATCTCCCCATTGTGGGAGAGGCAGAGACACAAACTACTGCAGGGGCAGACACACAAATTACAATGTGGAAATCTCATTATGTGGGAGGGACAGAGACACAAACTACTGGGGGGAAATCTCACATTGTGGGAGGAGCAGAGACTCAAACTACTGCAGGAAATGTCACCATTGTCGGAGGGGCAGAGACACAAATGTAACACACTAGCTCATCAGAGCTGGAAGCGGAGTTCTTCTTTTCCTTTCTGTTATGTGAGGTAATCCTCAAATCATTCCTCACATCCCCCCTTTCCAGTCCTGAGAGGCAAACGTTATCTCCTGACAGATGGGGTGGGACAACCAGGTTAACACATGAGATTGGAGCCAGGCCGTCTGCTGAAGTGTAACTTTTGTCACCCAAAACTATGTAAGCCCACACATTATCAAACTGACCAGAGTAATTGCACATTCCTCAGGTCAACTGTATGTTTCATGTCATGGATTATGAAGCCTTAGTTTTAACTGAGTTTCCCAATGACCACTCCCAAAACGTGTAGTGAGAGCCCCCCCCTCCCCTTTGAGAGGGACTTTTAAGAGAGACAGGCAGACAAGCCTACAGAGAGTCAGAGTTTTAACAGGGTCTCTGCAGCTGAACATCGTAACAAAAGGAGACCACGAATCACCCTGCTCTGCCGCTTGAGTCTGAAAAACCAAGGCAAGGCAAGTAACTTAACCCTGTAATTTCCTTGCTATTCTCTGTTTGCTGTGTCTTTGTATACATATATATATATTTTTGTGACATCTCTTTGTAAATATTTTGTTGCACCTGTTTGACTCTTTTAGTAATAAATCTTTCTTTCTGAAAGTGTTAAACTGTTTTTAAGCGCTTACCTGCAATTCACGAATTCCTGCCTTTTGAAGAGACGCTACTGTTTGTTATATCTCTGTATAGCAGGTCCGCGGGCCGTGCTATATAGATCAATATTTCAACCACTATAGTGTATTTTGATAAGAGTTTCCGTCTTCTTGGTATTACAAGAGACGGTGGTGGCAGGCAGATAGTTAGTTGCGTAATTAACCCGACCCAGTAACAAGCACATTCAGGCTGCAGACACCGATTGTAGCCCATTAGCTGGACAATCGCTGTGCAGGGTGCAGCTGGGTGGGGCCTTGTTATGCGCGTCACATCGTGGTTTTAGATCAGCTGGTCCTTCGGTCACGAGTTTGGTGAGAAGGTCTGGGGTCTGATGCCGTGGGCGTGACGTATTACTGTTAGTCGCGGTCGTGCGATTGTCTCCTGTTGGTGGAGGCGACCGTGGATCCGTGACAACAAACTACTTCAGGGAAATCTCCCCATTGTGGGAGGGGCACATACACAATCTACTGCGAGGAAATCTCCTAATTGTGAGAGGGGCATAGACACAAACTACGGCAGGGACAGAAACACAAATTACCATGTGGAAATCTCACTATTGTGGGAGGGGCAGAGACACAAACTACTGCAGGAAATGTCACCATTGTGAGAGGGGCATAGACACAAACTACGGCAGGGACAGAAACACAAATTACCATGTGGAAATCTCACTATTGTGGGAGGGGCAGAGACACAAACTACTGCAGGAAATGTCACCATTGTGGGAGGGGCAGAGACACAAACTACTGCAGGGAAATCTCACTACACATAAATGTGAGCACTTACTGCAGTGGGTTGAACATCTTCCCAGGCCATCACTGCTCCTATCTTTGGATGCGGCGAAGGCATTCAACTGGGTACACTGGAAATACCTGGAAGCTGTCCTCCTCAAGTTTTACTTTTCAAGCACCATATTACAGTCTATATTGAGCTTCTGCTCTGCCCCTAGTGTCAGGGTATGGACCTCTGGAAATCCTTTTGGATGCTTTCAATATTATGAGTGGAACCTGTCAAGGCTATCCCCTATCTCTATGGATTTTTGAATCAGTAATGGAGCTGCTAGCACAGGCCATACATTCCAACCTTCTTATTGCTGGAATGATGGTGGGCAACACTACCCACAAAATTGGTCTCTATGCTGATGATGTAATCATCTCACTGACAGATCCTATCCAATCCCTTTCTAAGCTTCGACGTATGCCTGATCTCTTTAGCAATGTTTCTCTTTAAAAAATGAATGATAATATATCCTGCATGTTGGACATCTGCCTAGACCCTACTACCAAGAGTAGCATTGCCTCCACTACTTCTTTCACATGGGCCTCCAACTCTACTCTATAATTCCTAGGTATCCAGTTAGTCTTGCCTTCATCCCAGTCCCTTCTTATTAACTTTTCCAACTTAATCTTGAAACTTCAATGCATTTCCCAAGGTCTGTGGGCTACACAAGCATCTTTGGAGGGGGGAATAGCCCTAACAAAAATGTACCTACTGCCTCACGTTTTATATATATTTTGAACCATTCCTGTTCCAATTCTACACATCTTACTAAATTTCAATTCATCTTAACCTTATTCATATGGAATGGGAAATGCCCTAGAATCAAGTGCTCCATCATATGGACTCTAGTATCATGCTCAGGATTAAGTGCTCCTGATATCTCAGCTTACTATAAAGTGACCATTCTTGACCAAACTAAGCTCAGGTGGAAAACTACAGACCAGACTTCTTGGCTCCAAATTGAACAAACTTTCATTGCAACAAACCCAAAGTTCCTTCTAAGAGCCTAACTTCTTCAGCTGCAAACCTCCCACTTTTCTTGAAAACCTTTTACTCCGTGGTGCAAATGTGGAAAACCATATTTCAAAATGCAAAAAGAATTCCACAAACACTGCTGAAAGTCTTGCCTCTCTCATCCATGGAGCCCGTAATCCTGAATATCTCCTTTATTCTGGACCTCAGCGGGTATTACATTTCACTGATATTCACGGATACCCACTTAAGCTCATTTCAATGTCTCTGTACGCAGGTCAGACTGGAATATAAAACGTTTTATATGTATCCACGTTTCCACTCCCTCTCTCTCTCTCTCTCTCTCTCTCTCTCACATCTGCTGATCCGATCACCCTCTACTCTAGGACTTAGTGAAATGCTACGATCACTCCAATCCTCATTGTAAAGACATTTCTTTAATTTACAAGCATCTAATTGAACCTGCACCTCACTGCAAAATGCCATTGATGCATTACTGGGAACGAGTGACTCTGTGACTCTTTTACCTCCTCACAATGGAATCAAGCTCTTAATGCTAGCTTAAAAGCATCCCACAGCACACCACATTTGTCATCTGTACCAAAGATTTTCAATAACTGATACTCCACCCCATCCAATCTAGCACGTATATACCAATCTTCTTCCCTGTCTGCTGGAGGAACTGTGGACAAATTGGAACATTATTCCTTAGCTGGTTGGAATGTCTCATCAAAGTTTGGTCATTTGTTCTATCACTTCCATAACTTATATTCCATTCACTCCCACTCCTCAGACAATCCTACCGGGTATGGAAACCACTTTATGGCCTACAAAGCTTCAAATGGCCATAGCACATACTGTATCTTCCTAGAAACTTGTTTAGCCGCTGCCAGAAGGTGTAAATACCTGTCAAGGTCCTACCTTTTCCCTGAGGTTATGTTACTCCATGTGCTGGCGTCCATCTTGGATTCTGCTGTGCATGGTGGGAATCCTTTTATGCCTTCAGGTCTCTGTGGTCCATCCTCCAGAGGGGTGTGGCTGATGACATATAAGCCTGTGGCCCGCACATGCTCTTTGCACTTGTGTCTTGTGTCTTTGTGTTGCTATTACTCTGTTCTGACTCTTGTGACTCTCCTGGAATCTGATTCGGCTTGTGACTCGACTATTCTTTGTATTCTCCTTTGATCTGACCCTCTGTTGCTGAACCCAGCTCGTGACCTGTGATTCTCGTCTGCTGTCTTGTACTGTTTTGTCCTGTTGTTGTTGACCCGGCTTGTCTGACTACTCTTTTGTCTCTTCCACCAGCTACACGCCATTGGCGGCGGCCATTACCGCAGCTGAGGTGTCTTGGGGGCTGCGACCTGGCTCCTGGCTGCGTCAAGTCCATCCCCACCATCAGGTGCTCTGGTGAAGGGCAGCCTGAGACTTAGACTCCGCACCCAGAGGGACTTCGGTCTGTGGGTGGTGGTTGTCGTCAGCCAGTGCGTTACATTGTTAGGCCTGCCTGTCCGTTCCTCGGCCCCTGCCCTGACAATACCCACGCCCTCCCTCACTCTCCAAAGTTATCAGTATTATAATTGACCATTGCTACTTTGAATATGTTTGCCAAAGGCCAGCTCTAAATTTAGAATTTCCACGCTAAACGGAACCTCTGGTTTTCTGGCCCCAGAAGCCCTGCTCTAACATGAACACCCTCCAATGTCATATCACTCCCTTCTGTGTGGATACTAGAGATAACTAGAGACTGGATTTATCTGTGGTTGTGTGCCTATACCTGTCTCTTTGTTAGTTGCCAGCTAATCATTATATTGTGCCCATCACCTCCTATTTGACCCATTACTATCACCATGTTCATATTCTGCTGGTACTCGTCACTTTACTAGTGTTTCTTTATGTTTCTTTGAATTATTCACTGCCGATATGGAGAACGTAAGACAGTGCACTTAAGTTCTGTGGGTAATAGAGTTGCCACCTCATTCCTTTAAAACCGAACACATATTAATTACACAGCTTCCGAGGCTAATTTATTGCACATGAGGCACTAAGTGAGTTTAATCAGCACCTTAATCAGCCACAGAACCTGTGTAACTAATGTGTTTGGTTTTAAAGCGGTGATGTGGCATCTCTAGTGGGTAAATCATTCAAGGATGTATGCATATTAATATATCTAGGGATATTCAATGTCCAGTTCAAATCAAAATGGTGTGCAAATAAAAATGATTTATTAAAAGCAAAGTCAATAAAACCCAACAGCAACATCCAAGTGCAATCAGATGGGGTAAACCACAAGTAAAGATGTGAATCAAAGGCGCTATGAATGAGAAAGGGGTTCCTGGATTTGCATGGCATTGTCAGCAAGGCTTGTAAGTAGCAGGTCTGGATGTGAAGTGGAGACCAAAGATTAATCAATACACATACCTTCTATGGGGTAATGTAGTGCCCAGGGAGATAGAAACAGATGTTCTGGGAGAGAAGGATGTGCACACATGGGTCCACCACCAGAGCACTAGCATGGAGATGGCTTAGCCACGTGAGGACCCACGCAGAGACACCGAAATTGACATCAATAGCTGATTGCAGATTGGAAGTGGTCTACATGGTTGTCACAGCAATCGTTATCGTGGTGGGGACCAAATGGTCATAACAAAGGGGACCCAAGCTGGAAGGACAAATAGGAGAACAAGCACCACTGAGGGTAGTATTAGTGTATGGTTTATTCCTACACTCAGTGGCGCCTCCCTTGTTCTCCTATTTGTCTTTCCACACAGAGCCTGCCTACTCTGAGGAACGTCTGCCACAGTGGATGAGGGTACCCCACTCCACACATATGGACTTATGAACTGCACCCTGAGCAAATGCCATCCATTTTAGTGTCCATTCCTTTAAGTCCCATCACTTGTCGTTCCACTTGTTGCACCTCTGCCCACCCTGTATACCCAAGCTGGCAGGAAGCCAGGATTATACCCTCATATAGCTTCACAGGATAATGCCTTTCAAAGCTCAAATCGCTTCTTTATCAAATATCTTTGATAAAAACAAAAATATCCTGAATGGGTGAAAACAAGACGGTAGAGAGGGATAGGTGGTCACATTTTTCCCAGATGGGATTTCAATTAACGTTTTAACTTTCAGATGGTTCACTTGTTTTATATTACTAACTTGAAATGACCAAAAGAGAAATAGGAAATGTATAATTTATTAACATCTTCATATCAAACATGAAAGATACAAGTTATAATTATTAAATGTGCTCTAATTTATTTTAATTAAGATTTTTTGGTGCATAATATTGGAGGATGGTGATCAATTGGCGAAAAATTAGACATGATGCCACCAAAACAATATTACTCACAAACATTCAATTATATGAATCCTACAATACACCTAAAATACAGTAATGCATGTCATAAAAATTGTGTGTAATTATTACATAATTCTCTCTCATATACATTTATTTTTTATTTATTACAGGTACTTATATAGCACCATCAGTTTATGCATATATATATATTGTACATTCACATCAGTCCCTAACCCTCAAGGGGCGTACAATCTAAGGTCCCTAATTTACATTCATACACATACTAGGACCTATTTAGACAGGAGCCATTTAACCTACCAGCATGTCTTTGGAGTGTAGGAGGAAACTGGAGTACCTGGAGGAAACCCATGAAGGCACAGGGAGAACATGCAAACTCCAGGCAGGTAGTGGTCGGAATTCAAACCAACGGTCCTAGTGCTGCCAGGCCGAAGTGCATACATAGATTTTAAATGTATTTTTTCTATATTTTTGACACATAGTTTTAAATATTTTTTTAGAAAGACAATTTAAGGAATAGGATGTTCAAATTTCTAAATTGTAGAAGCAATTTCCTGTAGTAATTGAAGCATTTTGCCATTTTTTGTCATTTGAACGGCGCAAAGGTCCCAAAACAAAGAATTCTAAAAATTACCGAAAAATCCAGCACTTTTTTTTTTTTCTCTTCCTTAGCCTCTCTAGTTCAGCTTGGAGTTCCTCCTGCTGTCTGGCTAGCTCTATTTGTCTCTGCCTCTCCAGCGCCTCCTGTCTACATTGCAGCTCCATGGCCTGGTCCTGCCTCTCACTCTCTCTCTGCCTGTTCATCTGCTCTTCCTGCTCCTTCTTACGCTTCTCTATTCGCACTTGGTCCAAGGCTCTCTGCCTCTCCATCTTCTCCTGTTGGGTATTCTTTGCACACTCATGTATGTACCTCATTACAAAACTCTTTCTCTCCATGATCTCTTTCGCTGGATCCTGTGGTTGGTGTTCTACTCTAAACTGAACATCTTTGATGACTTCATGTAGAAACTTCAGCACCTCCTCGTGTCTCCCCCTGGTCTTCATGTGATCTTCTCTCGTGTAGTTTTCAAACGAGAAGATTCTTTCCATGCCCATGTTCTGGAACATGTTCTTTGTCTCTGTGAGTTTCCCGCTGGTCTTGTGGGTGAGGACAACAATGGGGTACACACCTGAGAAACAAACATAGAGATGGGATTTTTCCCATGTTAACTAAGTTTACAAGGTGTTTGAGCTTCATGACTGACATGGCACCAGATCAATGGAAGATGTGAATAATGCTCAAAAAGTGCGTATGCTTTTATTAGCTTTTTTTTTAAAATGAGTAGCAATATTATGTACCCCTTACTGGCTTGAATCTGACTGCCCCCTTATTGTTAAAGGGGGATTCCAGATTCTGCCCACAGATCCCTACAACCACTGAGCCATGGATATGGGAAAGAGACCCTTGCCCCCATCAATATGAAGGAAAGGTGCTTCCCAAACGTACCCCCATGTTGAGGGCATGTGGTCTGATATGGTTTAGGAGGGATGGAGCATGCTTGTCCCCACCTTTCCTGGTTGCTAAAGACAAAGGAAGAAGGCAGCTGTCATAAATAGAAGCAGGAGAAAAATTCAATACTTTATAGTAAATTTGTCTTTGCCGAATGGGCTAAAAGATAGCAGACAACAGCTGCATGTATTAGTTGTAACTTAATCTGTAATAGAAATAATGGAACACAAAGAAAAATGAAACAATGATAATAATTCCCCCATGGAGAAAATTGATATATACAGGTAAATAGTCAGGGAATTTGTTAGCTCTCACATGGATGCACTGAGCAGGCTAGATACTGAGCCTTGGGGAGGGGGGGGGGGGCAGAAAAGAACTGTCAAAAGACCTGCATAGCAAGGTAATGGAACTTTACAAAGATGGAAAAGGATATAAAAAGATATTCAAAGCCTTGAATAGACCAGTCAGTACTGTTCAATCACTTATTAGGAAGTTGAAAATTCAGGGATCTCCTGATACAAATCCAAGGTCAGGTAGATCAAGAAAGATTGCAGCCACAACTGCCAGAGGAAGTTTTCAGGATACAAAGGAAAAAAACCCCAGGTAACCTCATGATAAATACAGGCTGCTCTGGAAATAGACGGTGTGGTTGTTTCAAGGAACACAATACGATTGTACTTGAACAAAATTGAGCTGCATGGTCAAGTGGCCAGAAGGAAGCCTTTGCTGAGCTAATGCCACAAAAAAGCCCAGTTGCAATATGCCGGACAACATCTTGACACTCCTCTCTGGGCTTTTTTGTGGCATAAAGGCTTATTTCTGGCCACTCGACCATGCAGCTCATTTTTGTTAAAGTATCATCATATTGTGTTCCTTGAAACAACCACACCATCTTTTTCCAGAGCAGCCTGTATTTCTCCTTAGGATACCTGCGTGTATCACCCGTGTGTCTGTACCAAGGCCAAAAATTCCAGGGTTGGATTATTTATGTTATCCATATGATCATTTTACCATTTCTGCCAGGGGATGCAATCTTTTGAGCTCAGCTGTATTTATTTTATTTAATAGCAGTGCCATATTTTTTCTCTCTTTGGTAAAATAGAAGTGTGGAAATCAAAAATAATAAATAATCACCTAGAAGGCTACAGCACTGATTCCAGCTGCAGCTGCCCCCTGCCGCCTTTACACCAAAAAGTGAGCGATCCAAAAACTCTGATCGCTCAGTTTTCCCCTCCATCTGTCAGTTGTTGGCGCTATGCTCTGCCCCTCCAGTGCTCACTAGAGCACCTGGCTGTGGAGGGGGCGGAAGCAGCCGGATAAGACTCTATGCTCTGCCACTCCAGCACTCACTGGAGCGCCTGGCTGTGGAGGGGGCGGAAGCAGCCGGATAAGACTCTATGCTCTGCCCCTCCAGCACTCTCTGGAGCGCCTGGCTGTGGAGGGGGCGGAAGCAGCCGGATAAGACTCTATGCTCTGCCCCTCCAGCACTCACTGGAGCGCCTGGCTGTGGAGGGGGCGGAAGCAGCCGGATAAGACTCTATGCTCTGCCCCTCCAGCACTCACTGGAGCGCCTGGCTGTGGAGGGGGCGGAAGCAGCTGATAAGACTCTCAGTGGTGCCCTGAGGGGCTGAGCCAACTGCTAGTCCAGGCACCTGGGTGGATACCGACATTAAAGTAGGGATCTCTCCAGAGCCTTGATGGGCTGAGTGACATCAGTCAGCAATGAACTTTAACCATCTGTTGGCTGAAAATGGGTCATAGGAGTGCAGGACAAAGTGCACTCTCTTGACCCACAGGAGAAATATGGCCAAATGAGCTTTTGTCCTACATCTCCTTTAAGATCAGGATTTAAAAAAAAAAACATAATTTACAAAATATTTTTTTTCTTTCAATAAATGATTTGCATTCTCATTTCTATCCAGTAGGTAGAGCTTGTGGCTGAATTTCACATCATGTATTCTTGTATATACAGTTGTGTCCAAAATTATTCAACCCCCACTGAAATTGAGTGTTTTGGCCAGTTTGACATTGCTTTTGATCATTCAGTCATCTTGCTTACATTTACATTAAAGAGGCACTTGTAGGTCAGACAAATATAACATAACAGTTATAATGAAATAACCACAAATGTCTTTTCTGTGCTCACAGCATTATCAGTTTTATTCAACCCCCAAGTGACATTCAATCTTAGTACTTAGTACAGCATCCTTTTACAGTTATAACAGCTTTTAAACGTGAAGCATAGCTTGACACAAGTGTCTTGCAGCGATCTACGGGTATCTTCGCCCATTCTTCATGGGCAAAGGCCTCCAGTTCAGTCACATTCTTAGGCTTGCGCACTGCAACTGCTTTCTTTAAGTCCCACCAGAGGTTCTCAATCGGATTTAAGTCTGGTGACTGCGATGGCCACTCCAAAATGTTCCAGCCTTTCCTCTGCAACCATGCTCTAGTGGACTTGGAGGTATGCTTGGGATCATTGTCCTGTTGAAAGGTCCAACGTCTCCCAAGCCTCAGGTGTGTGACGGACTGCATCACGTTTCCATCCAATATCTCCTGGTACTGAAGAGAATTCATGGTACCTTGCACACGCTGAAGCTTCCCTGTACCTGCAGAAGCAAAACAGCCCCAAAGCATGATTGACCCTCCACCATGCTTCACAGTAGGCAAGGTGTTCTTTTCATCATAGGCCTTGTTCTTCCTCCTCCAAACATAGCGTTGATCCATGGGCCCAAACAGTTCTAATTTTGTTTCATCAGTCCACAGAACACTATCCCACAACTTTTGTGGTTTGTCCACATGGCTTTTGGCATACTGCAGTCGACTCTTCTTATTCTTTGGAGACAGCAAGGGGGTACGCCTGGGAGTTCTGGCACGGAGGCCTTCATTACGCAGTGTGCGTCTTATTGTCTGGGCTGAAACTTCTGTACCCACATCTGACAAATCTTTTCTCAGTTCCTCAGCAGTCACACGGGGACTTCTCTCCACTCTACGCTTCAGGTAGCGCACAGCAGTCGAAGTCAGCATCTTCTTTCTGCCACGACCAGGTAGCGTTTCAACAGTGCCCTTTGCCTTGAATTTGCGAATGATGCTTCCTAAGGTGTCTCTTGGTATGTTTAACATCTTTGCAATCTTCTTATAGCCATTGCCCTTCCTGTGAAGAGAAATCACCTCTTCTCTTGTCTTCCTGGACCATTCTCTTGCCTTCACCATGTTTGTAACCACACCAGTAAATGTCTAGAAGGAGCTGAGTATCACAGTCATTTTAAAGCTGCCTAATTGGTGCTTATTATGCTTGATTGCTGCTCGGTGACATCCACAGGTGTTTTCAATACCTGATGGAAAGCACCTGTATGAACCTCTGTTCTTCAGAGTGGTAGTCTTTAAGGGGTTGAATAATTGTGGCAATGAAGAAACCACATAAGAACCATTTACTACTGTATTACATAAACAATTGATGTCATTTTAGTTGCATTTGGGTAGTTACAACGTCCTTGTAGGATT
>NW_028319049.1:755000-826089 GCF_062004578.1 Staurois parvus
AACCCGTACACCCAATTTTCATCACCGGTGATGATCCTTGACCTGAAGGACTGGTCATCCACAGCACGCTGACGGAGGTCTTGGCAGACTTGGACGCGGTGTTCTTTCTGCTGCTGGATCTGCAGCCTGTGGACGAACTTGGCAGCAACACGGCGCACGTTCAGATCGCATGTGAGGATTGCCTGGACTGTTCCGTGTGACACACAATAGCAGCAATGTTGTGGAATGTTCCCTGATGATCATCATGCACAAATTGCGGAATGGTTTCGACATTTTTGGGGGGCTTGAGATCATCTCTGTGGCAGAGTTGCCCATTTTCATGCAGAATTTCACGTTTGCTCTTTGTTCTAACTTGCTGTCCATGATGAAATACCAGACGTGGTAACGCACGCGGCCAGAATAGCACCAGTTGCACAGCTCCCGATGTACACAGGATGATGTCTTTTGGCACACTGTCTTATGAAGGTTAGTGCTCCCTGCGACTGTGCGTGCAGCCTTGTGCTACCATCTGTTGGCGTGTTACAAAACTAGTCTCGCAACTTTGATACCACCTCATATCGTATTGCGATTACAGGCTCACTTAAAGTGATTCTAAAGGTTGATTTTATTTTTTTAATAACAAACATGTTATACTCCCCTGCTGTGGGGAATGGTTTTGCACAAAGCAGCCCTGATCTCCTGTTCTCGGGTCACCTGCCGCCGCTCCTGGCTACTCCCCCTATTGAGTGCCTCCATAGCAAGCCGCTTGCTATGGGGCACTCGTGCATGCTTGCTCCCGAGACCCGCTCTGTATGTCCATGAGACACACCGAGGACAGCTCAGCCCCACCCCTGCTTCCTCCTCACTGGCTCCCGCTGCTATGTCTGAGCCAATGAAGATGGGGAGAGCCACTGCACTTGTGCACATCGCTGGATCAAGATTGGGCTCCGGTAAGGGGGGCTTCTGGGGGAGGAGCTGCATGCAGAAGATTTTGCAGAGAATACATAGTCTGGCTGAAAAAAGACAAAAGTCCATCCAGTTCAACCATAGAAAAAAAAAAGTTATCCTACACCCACAGATGATCCAGAGGAAGGCAAAAAAACCCAGCAAAGCATGATCCAATTTGCTCCTGAAGGGAAAAAGTTCCTTCCTGATCCCCCGAGAGGCAATTGGATATTCCCTGGATCAACTTTACCTGTAAATGTTATATCCAGTTATATTCTGTGTATTCAAGAAAGAATCCAGGACTTTCCTACAGCAATCTACTGAGCTGGCCAGAACCAACTCTTGAGGGAGTCTATTCCACATTTTCACAGCTCTCACTGTGAAGAAACCTTTCCATGTTTGGAGATTACATTTCTTTTCCTCCAGACGTAAAGAGCGCCCCCTTGTCCATGACCATACATAGGTGATGACCATACATAGGTAAAAATACCTTCAGCCTTAAGAACCACTTTAACGTGTTAAATCGAAAGAGCACCAGACTTGTCCATGATGAAGACCTTTCCAAACTTTGTCAATCCCTCACAGGCTCCTCTATTGTGTCAGTTCACCTCCAGATCTAAAACACGTCTCCCCTGTTGTTGTCTGTCATACATGTCACCCTCCGACACCGTCTCCACCTCTTCCTGAAAATGTCGCTGTACATTGCTGACATTTATCGGGTTCTATGCCTGGTGGACAGACGTGGACCGGTTGTTGGGAGTTTTGCACCCTACCGCTTAATGTGAGAGGCGGCCCACAGCTGAGCTGAATGGGTAGTGATGGGGCTGGACCCCCGTCTCCTCCACACTATATAGAAATATAATCCATGGTCTTCATAGGGTGCTGCCCTTCAATCCTCCACCATCACCCCACCTGTGGTACCTCCAGGCGTAGTACTCCTCCCCTAACTCTCATGTCATAACATGGTGATTGGTGCAGTGCTGTCACATGGGGGGGTGGGGAGAGAGACTTTGGTACCTCCAGGCGTAGTACTCCTCCCCTAACTCTCATGTCATAACACTGGTGATTGGTCCAGTGCTGTCACATGGGGGGCGGGGAGAGAGACTTTGGTACCTTCAGGCATAGTACTCCTCCCCTAACTCTCATGTCATAACACTGGTGATTGGTCCAGTGCTGTCACATGGGGGGCGGGGAGAGAGACTTTGGTACCTTCAGGCATAGTACTCCTCCCCTAACTCTCATGTCATAACACTGGTGATTGGTTCAGTGCTCTCACATGGGGGGCGAGGAGAGAAACTTTGTTACTGTGTATGCTCGAACTGTAGTAACCGATCGCTTACGCAGGGCTTCCTTTCTTCTCCCCCAGGGGCTGAAGAGAGCAGCAGATAGAGAAGGAAATGTTTTATATATGCATTTTGGGAGGGCGGATGAACATGACCTTGTTGCATGTCCTGGCAAGTCAATTGTTCTGTCTTCTGATGACGTTTCTCCTCTCCTGTAGATCAGAGTCTCTCTTGCTAAAGATGAACCGGACACCAACCTGCTCAGTCTGATGAGGAAGGACGGCGTGCAGAGGCTGCGGGAGGTTGTCGCCAAGTACATCTCTACTCTGAAGACGGGTAAGAGCACTTTATTATATGATCCTTGTGGTCTATAGGTGACCCTCGGGGGCAGCCGTAGGTGGCCCTCGGGGGCAGGCGTAGGTGGCCCTCGGGGGCAGGCGTAGAACACTCCCTTTCCAGAGAGCCGCCTGTGCTGGGTACAGAAACTCTACAACACGGGGGCAGCCCATGTCTTCCTATCTCACCATTCTCATCTTTCCCTGTAACTTTTTGATTGTCAATTTCTGAAGCTGTTTCACTAGGATTATTTGCCCATTTTCAGCAACTACTAAAAAATTCAGAAAGATCTTCTGCAGATCCCCCTCACCAAACTTTCTGTAACTCTTTCTGATGATTCCAGTCCCGCCATGCAGTTTGGTGCTCTTGGTGTTGGGTTTGGCTGTGGCGGCTGGTTGGTGGGTTGGGATTCACCGGTCCCCATCACTTAAATGTTGGTGAATGTCGGCTCTCTAGAGGTTTATAATTCATGTTGTATAATCCCCGGTTCTGATCCGATTTCCTGTCTGCTATTCCAGAGTTCACACAAGGAATGATCCTGCCTGTCACCAATGGCGTCTCGCACGAGGCTGTCGATGATATCAAGCAGAAAGTGCCTCCACCAGAGGTAACTGGATTTTCTATTGTGTGGTGTGTCGGGACCTTTCTGCCACTTGGTGTGTTATTTACAGGAAGTGATGATTTGTTCTCCGCAGACACGGAACGCCAAACCAGCAACCTGTCAGAACACAGGAGTGAAGATTCCCACATGTAAAATCTCCATGAAGGAGACCTTCCTGACCTCCCCGGAGGAGCTGTATAGGGTGCTCACCACCCAGGAGGTAATGTCCACTAGGGGCAGCGATATCCTGGCTCTGGGGAGGGTCTTGAGACTGGAACTGGGGGTCCTGAGACTGGAACTGGGGGTCCTGAGGCTGGTGACTGTGTTTAACAGATTTTTATATTTCCTCTCCTCTGTTTTTTGTAACTTTTTTTTTGGGTGCAGAATAAAAGCTTAAAACAAGATTCATACAAAACAAACACGCAAAATAGGTTTACACTGAAATGTAAAAAGAAAGTGGGGGTTCCATATTTGCCCCCCCCCCCCCCATAGTCTTAATATCCTATATTCAATTCTCAGAGTGGAGGAGGTTACAAATCCTGGGCTCCCCCTTTAGTATCTGGGCTGCTATATTAATCTCTTCACGCCGGCCGAACGCAAATGTTCGGTGTCTGGGCCTAGACGCCGAGCGGCTGCATATTTGCGTTCTATTAAAAAAAGGACATATGTACCAAGAGCGCGCGCCCTGCGCGCTCCCAGCACACAAGTCCGGTACTCACGGAAAGGTTCCGATCTTCTCTTTTGATTGGGACCTTTCCCGGTCATGTGATGTCGCGGCGGTCACATGACCCTAAACCCAACCTCCTGGCTTCTGAAACTCTTAAAGGGCCGGGAGGCGCCGGCGTGAAGGGGTTAAATTTGCAGACTGAGCATATCATATCCACCCCCAACACACACACACTTCTATCTGCATCTTTTTTTATTTTTCGAAGTACCGCACCACAAAGATGGTTGCCGTGCTGTGGTGCGTTAGGTTGTGATCTAAGACAAATGTCACAAGGGGCCATTAAAGAATGTTCACCGTTTTCTTGCGTGCTCTTTTCTATTTACTAAAGGGAAAAAAATTCCTAGATTGTAAGCTTGAAAGAGCAGGGCCCTCGAACCCCTCGTGTATCACATTGTATTGGTATTGTTCTGTCACATGTTCTGTCCCCCTTTGTAATGTACAGCGCTGAGCGAACTATTGGCGCTTTATAAATACTGTATAATAATAATAATAATAATTGATTTGGTTCGATGTATTTTAGGGATTTCTGGGCAAAGCTTCTAGCTGGTTTCTAGGTTTGCAGTCTCTTTAACCACTTCCAGACCGGACACTTTCACCCCCTTCCTGACCAGGGCAATTTTCAGCTTTCAGCGCTATCACACTTTGAACGACAATTGCGCGGTCATGCAACACTGTACCCGTATGAATTTTTTACCATTTTTTGAGACAGATAAAACTTTATTTTGGTGGTATTTATTCACCGCTGGGATTTTTATTTTTTTTGCTATGTAAATGAAAATGTCCAAAAATTTTGAAAAAAAGTGTTTGTTTTTCTTATAAAATTTTGCAAATAAATAATATTTAATCATAAATCTTGGCCAAAATGTATTCCGTTATCTTTTTAGTAAAAAAAAAAAAAATAAGCCAAATTAGTTTATAACCAAAAATTATAATTTTTAAACATTTTTTTTTTTTTTTACATACTGTTACCCTAGCAGTACAGTGTCACCATGGTGACACTGTACTGCTTTTGGGGGGTGATGAAGATTTTTTTTTTTACACTGATTGCTTTTACATTGCTTTTAGAACAGAACTGAGTCGGGCTGCGTAGTGCTGAGCCATTCACAGACTGCTTTGTACACTCTGAATACAAAACTGCTTCTAATTGGCGGAGTTGGAGATCATGATGTCATCTTTCTGCCTCAGCCAATCAGAGAAACCTTTATTTAGAGAATACAAAACTGACTATGAATGGCTAAGCGGTGCTCAGCCTATAGGACGGGAAGTTCTCATCCCACTGCCCAAACACAGGATTGCATATAATTTATACAGCGGACACACCTGTTAGTGTAGAAAATATTTGCAGTTTGAACCAAACAAACTAGTTAACCGCTTCCCCTCTGCCCTATGGCAGCTATACTGATACAGGGCGCCGCTAAATCACGCGTGTATATATACGTGGTTTTGCATCTCCGGGTAGGGGGCGCCCTCGCGAGCCCTACCCACTCCGCCATTCGCGGCCGAGGCTGACAATCACCGGGTCCTGGGTGTTGATTCCCCGCCGGCACTCGGTGATTGCTGAGGATCTCCGACGGGGAGGAGAGCTGCTTTGTTTGCTAACAGTCCTCCCTGTCAGCTCCAGACGCACTGATCTGGATGGCTGTGCACAGCACAGCCATCCAGAGCAGTGTGCTTACACTGACACCGCCCCCTAGTAAAACACTCCCGGCACAGTTAACTCTTTGATCTCCCCACATGTTAACCCCTTCCTGCCCAGTGCCATTAGTACAGTGTCAGTGGGTTGTTTTTTGTTTTTTTTTGGGTTTTTTTTAGCACTGATCACTGTATGGGTGTCAGTGACACCAAGTCAGTTCCCCACCAGTGTCAGAATGCCTGCTGCAGTCCCACTATAAGTCGCTGATCGCTGCCATTACTAGTAAAATAAATTAAATAAAATTCCAGTATCTATACCGCCATTTGCAGACACTATAACTTTCATGTAAACCAATTAATTTACACGTATTGGCTTTTTTTTTTTTTTTTTTTTTTTAGCAAAGACATGGAGCAGAATACATTTTGGCCTAAATTTATGACCAAATTTGATTTTTTTTTTCTCTATTTTACTGGACGTTTTTCTCAATTGTCTGTCCTTTTTTTTTTTTTTTGCAAAGAAATTAAGACAGACAATTGAGAAAAACGTCCAGTAAAATAGAGAAAAAAAAAATCAAATTTGGTCATAAATTTAGGCCAAAATGTATTCTGCTCCATGTCTTTGCTAAAAAAAAAAAAAAAGCCAATACGTGTAAATTAATTGGTTTACACGAAAGTTATAGTGTCTGCAAATGGCGGTATAGATACTGGAATTTTATTTAATTTATTTTACTAGTAATGGCAGCGATCAGCGAATTTGGTACATCAGTAAATCCGGAATCAGTAAATTTTTTTACTGACATGTTTTATAACAAAGTCAAAAATATTTTTTTTTCAAAATTGTTGGTCTTATTTGTTTATAGCGCAAAAAAAACCCTCAGAGGTCATCAAACCACCAAAAGAAAGAAAAAAAGGACGTAAATTTCATTTGGGTGCGGCACTGCGTGAACGCGCAATTGTCAGTTAAAGTAACCCAGCGCCGTAATGCAAAACATGGCCTGGTCGGGTGGGGGTGGAATTTTCAGGAGGGCGAGGGGTTAAAGGGACAATAAACCTGGAGATCAGCTTACATACTTGGCACAGAGATAGTCTTGTCGTGGCCATAAGGGGGCAGTATTCTGCTAATGTATTGTGGCCATCAGGGGGCAGTATTGTGATTTACGTTGGGCTGTATTTTTTGCTGATGTCTTGTGATCTCTTTTCAGCTGGTTCAGGGCTTCACGCACGCACCAGCGACCCTCGAAGCCGAAAAGGGTGGAAAATTTCAATTACTGGGAGGAAACGTCAGCGGGGAGTTTGTTGAATTGGTGAGTGCTGGCGGTGTGATGTAGTAAAGTTTAGGCCAAGGTGATGGGGGTTGCTGTACATTGTGGTAGAAGGCTCTGAATGTTGTAGTAAGGGGGCAGGGAGGGGTGAACTGTATATTGTAATAAGGATTGGGGATCTGTACGGTGTGGCCATGATGACATTACAATGTGTGTATCACTGAGTCTTCATACACAGAGCCTGTCTGCGCTCCTGAAACAAAGGGATGTAGGTGGCTACAGAGGCCATGGGGAGGGCTGTAGTGGATACAAATCCATGGGAGAGGAAGGAAGCTCTGGTGGGTACAGAGGACAAGGTGGGGGAGGAAGCTCTGGTGGGTACAGAGGACAAGGTGGGGGAGGAAGCTCTGGTGGGTACAGAGGACATGGAGGGGGAGGAAGCTCTGGTGGGTACAGAGGACAAGGTGGGGGAGGAAGCTCTGGTGGGTACAGAGGACAAGGTGGGGGAGGAAGCTCTGGTGGGTACAGAGGACATGGAGGGGGAGGAAGCTCTGGTGGGTACAGAGGACGTGGTGGGGGAGGAAGCCCAGGTGGGTTCGGAGGACGTGGTGGGGGAGGAAGCCCATGTGGGTTCGGAGGACGTGGCGGGGGGAGGAAGCCCAGGTGGGTACGGAGGACGTGGCGGGGGAGGAAGCCCAGGTGGGTACTGGGGAGGACGCTGAGGTGGGTACGGAGGATGTGGCGGGGGAGGACGCCGAGGTGGGTACAGAGGACATGGCGGGGGAGGAAGCCCAGGTGGATACGGAGGACGTGGCGGGGGAGTACGCCGAAGTGGGTACAGAGGACGTGGCGGGGGAGGAAGCCCAGGTGGGTACGGAGGACGTGGCGGGTCAGGACGCCCAGGTGGGTACGGAGGACGTGGCGGGTCAGGACGCCCAGGTGGGTACGGAGGACGTGGCGGGTCAGGACGCCCAGGTGGGTACGGAGGACGTGGCGGGTCAGTACGCCCAGGTGGGTACGGAGGACATGGCGGGTCAGGAAGCCCAGGTGGGTACCCAGGATGTGGTGAATCAGGAAGCGATGGAGGGGGAGGAAGCCCTGGTGGGTTCAGAGGACATGGCGGGTCAGGAAGCTCCAGGCGTTCTAGGTTTGCTTCTTATTCTGGGTCCTCCCAGTGTGTGGATGGTTGAAGCCTCTACAACGCTGACCTCTCCCTATGTGTCTTTAGGACTCAGAGAAGAGAATCGTTATGTCTTGGAGGTTCAAGTCCTGGCCGGCAGGTAAGAATTGTATTCTCTAAATGAATTTCTCTCCTGATTTAAGAAAAAAAAGGCCCAGGACCTCTGTTTGTGTGTCCTGCTCACTGCGGGGGCCATTCGTCACAATGACAGAGGAATCTGAACTGTAGACTAGCAGCTCAATACACAGATGAAATACACACAGAAGCTGGTTTACCTGCCAACAAATTTGTACAATTTGCTCAAAAATATGAAAGGGAGAATTTTTAATCCGAGTCTAGCATCAAGTCAGTTCTCTCTCCTGGGATATTGATCTGGTCAGGTAAGTAACAGAGGGGGTTGTTAATCAGTTTTAGATGCTTTGGTGTTAATTAAATGAACAGGTGCACTAGATGGGCAACAACAAGATGACCCCCAAAACAGGAATGGTTTTACAGGTGGAGGCCACTGACATTTTTTTCCCTACTCCTCTTTTCTGATTGTTTTTCCCAAGTTTTGCATTTGGCTAGGGTCAGTGTCACTACTGGTAGTATGAGGCCATACCTGGACCCTACAGAGGTTGCTCAGGCAGTCCAACTCCTCCAGGATGGCACATCAATATTTGCCATTGCCAGAAGGTTTGCTGTGTCTCCCAGCACAGTCTCAAGAGCATGGAGGAGATTCCAGGAGTCAGGCAGTTACTCTAGGAGAGCTGGACAGGGCCATAGAAGGTCCTTAACCCATCAGCAGGACCGGTATCTACTCCTTTGTGTAAGGAGGAACAGGATGAGCACTGCCAGAGCCCTACAAAATGACCTCCAGCAGGCCACTGGTGTGAATGTCTCTGACCAAACAATCAGAAACGGACTTCATGAGGGTGGTCTGAGGGCCCGACGTCCTCTAGCGGGCCCTGTGCTCACAGCCCGGCACCATAGAGCTGGATTGGCATTTGCAGGTCTGCCATGTAGGGGTCGATTCGCCCCAGAACAGGGTTCAGGAAACCCACATTCTGTGGGTTCAAAATGTATTGTAGTCACGATCCGCAGTGGGTTTCAGTGTAAACGCGATGAACATCTCCAAACGCAGGTCACAAACACAGTGCGGTTTTTTTTTTGCACCAGATTTCATGATACATTAGTACCATGCAATCCGATTGCGCTGCTTCTGCCTCTGTCCAGTGCGACTTCAGCCCATTCAAATGAATGGGCTGATTTCGCACTGTACCCAGATCGCATGCCAATTACACAACATGTTTCAGTGCGATTCATAGTGTGAACCGGCCCTATTGCCAGAACTGCGCTGCTCAGCCATTCACAGAAAGCCTTGTATTTCATCAATTAATACACGAGGCTTCCTCTGAATGGCTGAAGTGGAAATTTGGTACATCATCTGCCCATTTCTCTACCTCAGCCATTCGCAGGAAGCCTTGTATTTCATCAATTAGTACACGGGGCTTCCT
Organism: Staurois parvus; assembly: GCF_062004578.1. Classification (NCBI taxonomy): domain Eukaryota; kingdom Metazoa; phylum Chordata; class Amphibia; order Anura; family Ranidae; genus Staurois; species Staurois parvus. The sequence continues at coordinate 764,442 of NW_028319049.1, forward strand.
GTGAATGGCTGAGGTAGAGAAATGGGCAGATGATGTACCAAACTTCCACTTTAGCCATTCACAGGAAGCCCCGTGTATTAATTGGTGAAATACAAAGCATCCTGTGAATGGCTGAGGTAGAGAAATGGGCAGATGATGTGCCAAATTTCCACTTCAGCCATTCAGGAAGCCCCATGTATTGATGAAATACAAGGCTTCTTGTGAATGGCTGTGGTAGAGAAATGGGCAGATGATGTACCAAATTTCCACTTCAGTCATTCAGAGGAAGTCGCGTGTATTAATTGGTGAAATACAAAGCATCCTGTGAATGGCTGAGGTAGAGAAATGGGCAGATGATGTACCAAATTTCCACTTTAGCCATTCAGAGGAAGCCCCGTGTATTGACTGATGAAATACAAGGCTTCCTGTGAATGGCTGAGCAGCGCTAATCCTAACTCTATTTATTTTTCTTTTTTCCTGGCAGCAGCTGGGAAGTCCCCATACCACTGCTGAAATACATGGCTGTATACTGTCGTGATGCTAATATGCTACATGCAGTTCACACGGAGCTGACAGCGGCTGCAGAAAGTAACAAGGAAAATAGTTCATTTGGGCCAGCTTGGCCAACAGAAACCATTTCCAGTGATTGCAAACTAGAGCTACCACTTGGGGACCAGCGACATACTGGAACATCACTGGACTTCAAATGGTTTTACTGGGATGATGCTTGCAGCTGCTGGTGGCATCTCCCCGGTACCCTTTTTTTTTTTTTTTTTTGGTTTTGTTTTAAGTGCCCATCCCCAACCTCCACACCCCCTGGCACTTGTGCACAAAGGTGAACGCATGTGTCGCTCCCACACATACACACCCACAAACAGCGATAGTCTCACACATGTGAGGTATTGCCGCGAACATCAGATCATGGGAAGTAATTCAAGCACCAGACCTGTGTAAATCTACAGTGGTAACCTTTGTAAAGGCTTTTAAAGCGACACTTATGGATAGTAACATTTCCATCATTTGTTGCTGTTGCATCGGCGTGTGCAGGTTTAAAGCTTAACATGTTTGGTATCTATTTACTCAGCACAATGTTATGTTATATTTTACCAAACAATTTGGTTGTTTTTTGCATGAAAATTTAATAAAGTGCATTGTCCCCAAAAAATTGTTTGAAAAAAAACACTGCGCAAATGATGTGTGACATAAAAAAAATGGCAATACCCTCCAGTTCATTCTCTAGGGCCTCTGGTTTTTTTTAATGAAGAAGATATGTTTTGTGGGTTGTAAGACATTTTCTAGCAGAAAATACGGATTGCTGCATGTAAACAAAAAGTGTCAGAAAATAACCTGGTCTTCAAGGGGTAAATCTCCTCTGACCAGTAGATGGTGCCTCGTGCTACAGAGGGGAGTGCGGAGTCATAGAAGGCTACGTGTTCTGAGTTCAGGAATGCGTTGTGATTGGTCGCTGAACTTTGCTTCGCCTTCTGTGCCTGATGGTGACAAATGGCAGCACAGTGGCTAAATGGTTAGCACTTCCACCTGGCAGTACTAGGGTCGTTGGTACGAATCCCAACCACGGCACCACCTGCCTGGAGTTTGCATGTTCGCCCTGTGCGGGTTTCCTCCCACACTCCAAAAGACATGCTGGTAGGTTAATTGGCTCTTGTCTAGATTGTCCCTAGTATGTGTATATATGAATGTGAGTTAGGGACCTTAGATTGTACGCCCCTTGAGGGTTAGGGACTGATGTGAATGTACAATATATATGTAAAGTGCTGCATAAATTGACGGCGCTATATAAGTACCTGAAATAAATTTCACCTCTGGGGGTCCAGAATAAGAAATCGATCTCTTCCCGTCCTGTGTGTTCTGACCCATCATGGTGTCTTGTTGTAGTGCAGCCTTGTGTCTTTTTATAAGGAATATTGCAATAGCTGTTATTCCCGTCCATGAGTCGTCACTTTGTTTTTTTTTACCACCCCCCCCCCCCCCCACACACACACAGGACATCACGCCACCATCTCCCTATCACTGTCCGACAAAGGTGGAGAGACGGAGTTGCAGATGGAGGCACGGGGTGTCCCGCAGAGCGAGGAGCAGCACACGAAGGACGGATGGAAACGGTATTACTTCGATGGCATCAAACAGACCTTCGGCTATGGGGCGATGCTGTTATAACTGGGGGTGGGTCCCGGTTGGGGGGGCATTTTTTTTACCAGTGTTTAAAAAGAAAATATTGTCTTGTGGACTGAAACCCGTATTTAATGTTTGGGGGAGGGGCAGCTCCGGATTCAGGTTTGTTTGCACTGAGCCCCGGTTGGTGGGGTGTAAGCCGTGTATATTGTCAGTCTGGCAGCGCTGTGTATATTATTACACCAATAAAATAAATTATCACTCGGAGTTGTCTGTTATTACACAACCTGTACCATCCAGTCACAGCTGGCCTATCAGATGACATCATCACTGTGTGGGAGTCGTGGCCCCGCCCCTGCAGGGTATGACAACTTACATGTGGAATCTGGTCTGCATACTGGTGGGAATGTAACAGGCCGCTAACTAGAAATCTGGAGGCAGAGAAGAGACGGAGAATGAAGGCGGCTGAGTAATCTGGAAAGTGGATGCAAAAGGTTGAGGGGGCTGCTGCAAACCCATGTCACGTGTCCCAGAAGACTCCGGGGAGGACAACTTCCACTTCCAATCACCTAGGCGATTGCAGTGGAAGTGGGAGCGGGTACCTGTCAAATCCCCCCCGCTGCTCCCCGAAGGTGCCAATCCTTAATCTGGAACGGGGAACAAAGGCTTAAAGTGGAACTTCCCCTTTTGGGTGGAGCTCTGCTTTAAGCTGCAGGAACAGAGCTGCTGCTAGAGCAGGGCTTCAAATTTCCACTCGCCTGCTCGCCAAAGGCGAGTGGAAATTATGGTGGGGGCGAGTGTGTCCCCCAGGGCCGTTTTACTGAGCAGGCTCGGAGCTCAGGCCGGATCTGTCATTGGCACTGGGAGCCGTCAGACTGCGCAATAGCTGAGCACAGTGAAAGCAAAGCAATGAGTGTGTGGTGTGCGCTCTGCCTCCCCCTAGATTGCAGTACCTGGATCTGTGAGTGAAGAACGAAGTACTGCAACTTTTTAAGAGGGGGGGGGGGGAGTGTGTGTGTGTGTGTGTTTATACGTGTAAATGTGTGTCTTTATGTACAATTGTACATGTGTCTGTGTACATGTGTGTAACTGTACATGTGTTTGTGTGTAAGTATGTACGTACATGTGTCTGTGTATGTATGTACGTGTGTGTGTATTTCTGTGTATGTATGTGTGTCTGTATGTGCCTGTGTGTATGCGTGTCTGTACGTGTACATGTGTCTCTATGCGTGTATGTACATGTCTGTGTGTGTACAGGTGTCTCTGTGTGTGTTTGTTGGGGGCGAGTAACTCTAAGGCCTGGCTGGTAGCTCAGGACTTGAAATTTTAGAGTGTGTTCTATAACACAGGGTTTGGCTGTGTCTGGCCATAGGGTGGCGCTATTAAGCTGGAGGAACGCAAGGAGCTTCTGCAGGGTGCGCCAGCTAAGTGTGGCCACAGTGTGGCGCTATTACACTGCAAGAACACAAAAGAAGTCCCTGGATTGCATTCTATAGAGACTGACAGGTGAGTGTGGCCACAGGATGGCGCTATCATGCTGCATGAGACCAGGCCAGACTGTAATGAACCTGAAATAAGAACTGTCTGCTGCTTGCAGGAACCACCTACAGGAAACAATGAACCTCGACAGTCCTGGGCAATCCAGACAGTTTCTATTGCAGGCACATTAATGATGACGCTCTAAAGAGGAAAAGACACCATTCTGATTATATAAAATTTGTATAGAAATGGATTTGAATATATTACAACTCCCCTCCCCCTGCCCCGCTCCCCCCCTTCCCCCGCAGTCCTCGCAAAGTGCCGCAAGACAGGTCCTCTCCCGGGCCTAGAACTCGCGGGCCTCCTGCAGCTGGGCCAGGTATTCGTCCTCAGGGGGGTTCTCTGGACAGCCGCGGCCGTTGTTTGGGGGGCGCAGGGAGTGGATTCGGCTCCAGTCCCCCTTACACAGGATCCAGGGCAGCACATCGGCCTTGTAGTGGAGTTCGGGGGAGAAATCGGCGCTGATGAGGTTGGGGATGGCGGCGGCGCGTCCACGCGTTACCAGTCTCAGGGATTGGTCGTAGCAGCAGTGCTGAGCCCCCAGGCTGCTGCTGTCCCGGGTGAGTAAAGAGCGCAGACAGAACCGTGCGCCCGGATTGTAGATGTCCAGCCTCTCCCGACCGCCGCTGGCGTCCCTCCACCGGAAACTGTGCGCCAACTTCTCATCCCGCAGCACCAGCGAGCTGTACACGGCCTCCGAGGGGTAGGAGCAGGGGCAGCTGGGGAGTTCTGTCAGCACCCGGTGCAAATAGTTACTGAGGAATTCGCTCTTACAGCTGAGCCAACGATCGCAGCCGTCCAGGTGAGCTGAGGGGGGGGAGAGGTGAGCGGTATGAGATGGGGGGGAGAGGAGAGCGGTATGAGATGGGGGGGATAGAGAGGTATGAGATGGGGATAGAGAGATATGCAACTTCGGGGGAGCATGAGGATGGGGAACAGGTAATATGAGAGGGGAAGGAGGTAGGAGAGAAACAATGGGGGGGGGGACATTGGGGTATGAGATATGAGGGACGGTGGATGTGGCAGTCATCCGGGTAGACAGGCATGAGAGGTGGGGAGAGGAACATGAGATAAAGCAGTAACATCGGGAGAGGAGTGTGAGATATGACGGTGACATGGGGGGAGAGGAGTATTGAGAAATGAGGGTGACAAGCGGGGGGGGGGGGGGAAATAATAGATAGGAAGGTGACATGGGGGGAGAGGAGTATTGAGATATGAGGGAGACATGGGGGGAGAGGAGTATTAGGAGGGAGACATGGGGGGAGAGGGGTATGAGATAAGAGGGTGACAGGAGGGGATAGGAGTATTGAGATATGAGGGTGACATGGGGGAAGACGGGTATTGAGATATGAGGGGGAGATGAGTATGAGATATGAGGGTGACATGGGGGGATACGAGAATGAGGGTGACATGGGGGGAGAGGAGTATGAGATATGAGGGTGACATGGGAGGATACAGGATACGAGTATGAGCGTGACATGGGGGGAGAGGAGTTTGAGATAGGAGGGTGACATGGGGGGAGAGGAGTTTGAGATAGGAGGGTGACATGGGCGGGAGAGGAGTATGAGATAGGAGGGTGACGGGGGGATATGGGATACGAGTATGAGGGTGACATGGGGGGAGAGGAGTATGAGATAGGAGGGTGACATGGGGGGAGAGGAGTATGAGATAGGAGGGTGACATGGGAGGAGAGGTGTATGAGATAGGAGGGTAACATGGGGGGAGAGGAGTATGAGATAGGAGGGTAACATGGGGGGAGAGGAGTATGAGAGTGACATGGGGGAAGACAGGTATGAGATTTGGGGGTGACATGGGGGGAGAGGAGTATGAGATATGGGGGGGAGATGAGTATGAGATATGAGGGTGAAATGGGGGGAGAGGAGTATGAGGTATGAGGGTGACATGGGGGGGGGGGTGAGTATGAGGATGACATGGGGGGGAGAGGAGTATGAGATATGAGGGTGACATGGGGGGGAGAAGAGTATGAGATATGAGGGTGACCTGGGGGGGGAGAACAGTATGAGATATGAGGGTGACATGGGGGGGGGGGGGAGATGAGTATGAGATATGAGGGTGACATGGGGGAAGACAGGTATGAGATATGAGGGTGACCTGGGGGGAGAAGAGTATGAGATATGAGGGTGACATGGGGGGGAGAAGAGTATGAGATATGAGGGTGACATGGGGGGGAGAAGAGTATGAGATATGAGGGTGACCTGGGGGGGAGAGGAGTATGAGATATGAGGGTGACATGGGGAGGGGGGAGGGGGGAGAGGAGTATGAGATATGAGGGTGACGGGGGGGGGAGGAGTATGAGATATGAGGGTGACATGGGGGGGGGAGAGGAGTATGAGATATGAGGGTGACATGAGGAGGGGGGAGAGGAGTATGAGATATGAGGGTGACATGGGGGGGGGAGAGGAGTATGAGATATGAGGGTGACATGGGGGGGGGGAGAGGAGTATGAGATATGAGGGTGACATGAGGAGGGGGGAGAGGAGTATGAGATATGAGGGTGACATGGGGGGGAAGAGGATGAGCACGGAGGATGAGGATATAGAACAGGAAGGCAGCAGAGAACTCACCATTGTCTGGAGCCGGAGTCGCCCCGCTGGCCAATGTCGCCCACCACTGGGTGGAGTTCTCAGTGTCGTCCTCCCCTGTGGAGTGACAAAGTGACAGTCATATAAAGGGGCACCCCGAGCACTGACCATAATGTGACATCACTGAGCACCAAGACAAACATTCCACATCATCTTTGTGACATCACAAGTAATAGGCGGAGCACAGAATGGGGGTGGGGTCAGTGCTCACCTGGGCACGGCAGGAGGTCACACACACGGGATTCGGTGGCGGTGCAGGAATATCCGCAGGCGCGTGTGCGTTTCTGGCTGGGGCGGCCGCAGGTAGCGCTACATGGAGACCAGGAACTCCACTCCTCCTCCTCGTAATCTGCCCGGGAATAAAACCATAGGTTACATATCGCCCCAAAAGGGGAGGAGCAAACCTCATGACTTTCAGAACCCTCTGAACAGCAAGACTCCATGTCTACCCAGCAGTGGGAGGAGTCAGGCTCAATGTCTCATACCTCTCTCCAAGATCACCCAGTAGTGGGAGGAGTCAAGCTCAATGTCTCATACCTCCCTCCAAAATCACCCAGTAGTGGGAGGAGTCAGGCTCCATGTCTCATAACTCCCTCCAAGATCACCCAGCAGTGGGAGGAGTCAGGCTCAATGTCTCACCTCCCTCCAAGATCACCCAGTAGTGGGAGGAGTAAGGCTCCATGTCTCATAACTCCCTCCAAGATCACCCAGTAGTGGGAGGAGTCAGGCTCCATGTCTCATAACTCCCTCCAAGATCACCCAGTAGTGGGAGGAGTCATGCTCCATGTCTCATACCTCCCTCCAAGATTACCCAGTAGTGGAAAGAGTCAGACTGCACTCATACTTCCCCATCTATGCCACCCTGTAGTGGGAGGAGTCACTGTACTCCCATACTTCAGGGTGGTTGGGGTATTCTGGATTTTCCTATACTCACCGTAATGATATTTGTCCTCGGAGATCCAGTTCTCTCCATTTGGATCTCGCCCACTCAGGATGTTATCGTCCCATTCATAGTCGCCCCCAATCTCTGGGCCTGAGGGGCCCGGGGTGGAAGTCTCCCCACCGGGGAAGTCGTTGTACTCCCAGAAGAGGGGCCAAAAAAGCTCATGCTGAGACACCCAATCCGGGTCCGCCCAGTCCGTCCGCGTATCCGACAAATCCAACTCCACCTCCGCCTGGGATGCCGGATCCACCTCAATTGTCACCTGCAGAACGATAACCAGAAATGTCACCCCAACAGTGACCCCGAAATATACTCACCCCTCTCCAGATATAAGATATATTATCCAGGAGTGACATCACCGCTCTCCAGATATAAGATATATCATACAGGAGTGACATCACCGCTCTCCAGATATAAGATATATTATAGAGGAGTGACATCACCGCCCTCCAGATATAAGATATATTGTACAGGAGTGACATCACCGCTCTCCAGATAAAAGATATATTATAGAGGAGTGACATCACCGCTCTCCATATATGTTATATTACACAGGAGTGACATCACCGCTCTCCAGATATAAGATATATTATACGGGAGTGACATCACCGCTCTCCAGATATAAGGTATATCATACGGGAGTGACATCACCGCCCCCCAGATATAAGATATATTATACAGGAGTGACATCACCGCCCTCCAGATATAAGATATATTATACAGGAGTGACATCACCGCCCTCCAGATATAAGGCATATTATACGGGAGTGACATCACCGCTCTCCAGATATAAGGCATATTATACGGGAGTGACATCACCGCTCTCCAGTTATAAGGTATATTATACAGGAGTGACATCACCGCCCTCCAGATATAAGATATATTATACGGGAGTGACATCACCGCCCTCCAGATATAAGATATATTATACGGGAGTGACATCACCGCCCTCCAGATATAAGATATATTATACGGGAGTGACATCACCGCCCTCCAGATATAAGATATATTATAGAGGAGTGACATCACCGCTCTCCAGATATAAGATATATTATAGAGGAGTGACATCACCGCTCTCCAGATATAAGGTATATCATACGGGAGTGACAACACCGCCCCCCAGATATAAGATATATTATACAGGAGTGACATCACCGCCCTCCAGATATAAGGTATATTATACGGGAGTGACATCACCGCCCTCCAGATATAAGATATATTATACAGGAGTGACATCACCGCCCTCCAGATATAAGATATATTATACAGGAGTGACATCACCGCTCTCCAGATATAAGGCATATTATACAGGAGTGACATCACCGCCCTCCAGATATAAGGTATATTATACGGGAGTGACATCACCGCCCTCCAGATATAAGATATATTATACAGGAGTGACATCACCGCCCTCCAGATATAAGATATATTATACAGGAGTGACATCACCGCTCTCCAGATATAAGGTATATTATACGGGAGTGACATCACCGCTCTCCAGATATAAGATATATTATACAGGAGTGACATCACCGCTCTCCAGTTAGAAGGTATATTATACAGGAGTGACATCACCGCCCTCCAGATATAAGATATATTATACGGGAGTGACATCACCGCTCTCCAGATATAAGGTATATTATACGGGAGTGACATCACCGCTCTCCAGATATAAGATATATTATACAGGAGTGACATCACCGCTCTCCAGTTAGAAGGTATATTATACAGGAGTGACATCACCGCCCTCCAGATATAAGATATATTATACAGGAGTGACATCACCGCCCTCCAGATATAAGATATATTATACAGGAGTGACATCACCACCCTCCAGACAAGTTATATGGTTCAGTTGATTTAGGTTGTCACCACAGTGATGGTTCGGTGACCGCCCTCCCATTGGTTGGCTGTGTTGGGGTCTTACCTGGATGTTGGGGTTCTCGGAGGTCAGGTTGGCCCCTGATAGGCTCTGCAGGTCCAGGATGAATGGTGCCGCTTCCTCCTGACCTTCGTCTGTCCGGTGGGATGTCTGTCCGTGGCCCCCAGGGGCGACCTCTGACCTCTGGCTGTCCTGTACAGAGGGGACAAGGTCAGTGCTTATCCCCCACTTCACCCCAGGAGCTTACACTCTAATCCAAAGCTTTGTGGCCTCATTTACTGGAAGCAGCCAATCAGAATTCAGTCCTCATCAGCCTCTTCCTCAGGTCAGCTGACACCAAGTACTTGTCCTAGGAGCTCGCAATCCAATCCGACACATGACAGCTAAATCAGAAGCCGACGAGTGGAGACATGACAGGGACCAGCACCCCCCTTCCACACAGCACCCCCCTTCCACACCACTGTGCTGTGATTGGGGACCACCTAGTCATCCCCATCCTCACCATCACTTCTCTTATGGTGGCCACACATGCTGCAATTGTTTACAAATCTGATCATTCCAATCAAAAGGATCGAATCCGCATGGAACAGCCAAGACGTCCCTCACTGCCAATTTACATCAGACTTCGACCGGGAGGAATATTATCCATCGTCTTCCATCGAGATCCCCTGACGGTACTCCGCCGTCATCATCATCCCCATCACTTTCTTTTATCAACCCAATCATTACCCTTTCCTCTGTCATCACCATCCTCACCCTCATCATCCTATTATTTTTCACATTCATCTTTGTTCTCTACTGTCATCATCCTGATCATCCTCATCCCCCTTTATCGTCCTTATCAGTGTCCTCTATTCTGTCATCATCATCCTTATCCTCACCATAGCCATCACCCCTCTTATCATCCTCATCAGTATCTTCCCTACTGTCATGGCCATCCTCATCCTTACTATTCTCATCATCATCCACACCATTGTTCATCGTCCTCAACTTTATACTCTCTACTGTTATCATCATCCTCATCATTTTCATCATCAGTTCCCTATATCATCCTTATCAGTAACCTCTATAATGTCATCACCATCCTCACCCTCATTATCCACATCATGATCATAATCCTTATTATTTTTTCTCTATATTGTCACCACCATCCCCATCCTCTCCATCACTTTTCTCACATTCCCCATTGTAGTATGTCATCTCTGTCCTCATCATCTTTTGATCATTATCCTGATCACTTCACTTTCATCATCACCATCCTCACCATTATTAATCATCCTCATCTTTATCCTCTTTACTGTCATCACCATCCTCATTATCCTCACCATAATTATTATCATTGTTTCCCTACATCATCCTTAACAGTATGTTCTCTACTATCATCACCATCCTCACCATCATTATATCCATCCTGAACACAACCATCCTCATCATTATCATCCTTATTTGTCCTCTGTACTGTCATCACCATCATCCTCATCTTTATCCTTTCTACTGCCATCATCCTCCTCATCAATATCCTCACCACCATCATCATCATCAGTATCCTCCTCCTCATCATCCTCACCACCATTATCCTCATCCTCTTATATCATTCTTATCAGTATCCTCTATACTGCCATCACCATCCTCACCATCATGATCTTCATCCTCCTCATTATTCACTATATTGTCACCATCATCCTCATCCTCACTTCCCCCTTCCTGTACATGATCCCTGTCATTAATGTCCTCAGCATCCTTTTATCCTCATCACTTTCCTTTACCATCCTCATCCTCTGTCATCTCCATCCTCACCATTTCTTCCTCTCCTTTCATCCTCCTCACGTGTCTTTCTGGTCTTCATCCTCTTTGCTGTCATCCTCACTCCCCCCATTCTTATACATGATCCCCGTCATCTCTGTCCTCATCATCCTTCACTTGTCTTGCTCTCCCCTTCCTCCCTTCACTGTCATCTCCGTCCTCATCCCTTCTCTCCTCCCCCCCCCCCCCCCGACTTCTTATTGTTATCCCGATCCCCTCTCTGTTGTGCTCACCTGGTGGGGCTCCGGGCGGGCGGGAGGGGCCCCCGGGAGGGTCTCCAGTCGGCAGCTCAGGAAGAGGAGGACGAGGATGGCGCCCCACATCACTGATCGCCCGGCCGGGTCACTCTGCGCCCATCTCTGAGGGCGGGGCGGAGTCAGGGGCGGTGACGTCACTCTCCGGGGCGGTGCCGAGATGGACGGAGAAGGCGGTCACGTGTTCCATGGGACTTGCCGGCGGCGGCTTTGTCCGGACATGAGGGAGGGGCCGTTATCGGTCTCATGCCATCCTCCGAGCGCTCCTCCCGGCACCGGCGCTCGGTTGGGGTTCCGGTCCATCAGGCGGAGATCCTCCTTGCCTGCAGAACAGAGCTCTGGCCGCCGTCTGTGACTCCTCGGGGGCGGAGCAGGAGCTCCACGTGGGCAATGCTACCACTGTGTGGGTGGAGCTAGAACCAAGAGCGCCAAGCATCTGCTAAGTTTTTAGGGGCGAGGATAGGGTTGGTTGATGTGCATTGTGTGTAAAGGCTGGGAGCACTGCTGGCCCTCAACTCGAATTGTCTCGGAGAGCCGCCTTAAGTTCGATGATCCCCGAATATTGATGAGCGACTTATTATAATCGCGGCTTTGTAGTGGCTCGTTCCTCCAATCCCTGCTCCTCCACACACCATGTGATACTTCTTCCAAGAGGCTCCACCCCATTGTAGCAACATGTGATGACAGGTTCACTTCAACTGGAGAGCTCCACCTTCATGTTCTGCGGGGGTGGGATGATAGGGGTGGAGCACCACCTTAGGGAGAGGGGACAATATGGGTGGGGCACCACCTTAGGGAGGGAGGATAGATATGGGTGGGGCACCACATCGGGGCTGGAAGGGGCTAACAAGATCGAGACAGGGCAAGAGAGAGGAGGTGAGCACAGACACCAATTACACCCACAGGGGAGGAGAAGAGGAGCTGGGTCTGCACACACAGAAACTAAACACTCCCAAAAGAGGACAGGAAGGGAGGAGCTGGGCCAGCACAGACAGACAATTCCAGAAAGAGGACAGTAAGATGAAGGGGAGAGTAACTGGGCCAGTAGTGACAGACACTTTCAGAAAAGGAGTGGGGGCTAGAGGAGCTGGGCCAGCATAGACACTTCCAGAAAGAATGGGGGCTGTAGGAGCTAGGTCAGCACGGACAGACACTCCCAGAAAAGGAGTGGGGGCTCGAGGAGCTGGGCCAGCGTGGACAGACATGCCCAGAAAAGGAGTGGGGGCTGGAGGAGCTGGGCCAGCAGCAAAATAATTAAAAACCGAGAAAAAGGAGAGAGGTGAAGGGCAGAACACATAATAGCCACTCCCCTAAAAGGAAAGGACGAGATGTAGCTGGGTCAGCACAGACACTCGCAGAAGAGGAGGGGAGGGGTGGAGGAGCTGGCTCCGCCCATACAATAAAAAGCCACAGAAGAGGAGCTAGGGCAGCATTGAAGAGAGAGGGGAAGAAAGAGACAGGACAGGAACAGTCAGGGAGCAGATGTGGCCCTGGGGCTGCATTTTCACAGCTCAGGGTGAAGGCCTCAACCACTCGGGCATAATAAAGGGTACCTGTGTGACAAGGGCTGGTCTGTCCCCAGGACTGCGGAGGCACCTCATGCCGGCCCATTCATGGCTATTGGGATGTAATGGCCGCTCAGAGAGCCCCAGCCACTGTGTCTGAACCGGCAGGAGTGGGGTGCCTGTGCATCTCATGTGGGCAAAACACAGCTCCACCCACAACTACAGATTTATGTATATTTATAAATATTGGACAATTTTAAAGTTTACTGTAATACAATTGAGCATTCTTAACGTGTTACTAAACCCAGCCCCCGCCTTCCCTAGAGCCGGCCTCTCCAGACCCCACCTTCCCTAGATCCGCTCACCCCGGCCCCCGCCATTCCCTAGCTCCGGACTCCGAACTGAGCATGTGCAGAGACTCCTAGGCCTCTGTACTATCAGCAGGTGGTCTGGAGGCAGAAGGGGAGGATCAGAGAAGACAGGATCAAACAGCCTTTTTACACAATGCAGAGGATTAACCCCTTAGGTTCCATAGTGAGTATAACCAGCATGCTTTACTGCATCTACAGACTGATTGTACTGTTGTGGGTTTAGCAACTTTGATATAGTAAGGAAAAAATATTTATTTCAGGTACTTATACAGCGCCATCAATTTACACAGCGCTTTACATATATATTGTACATTCACATCAGTCCCTAACCCTCAAGGGGTGTACAATATAAGGTCCCTAATTCACATTCATACATACACATACCATAGACAGTTTAGACAGGATCCAATTCACCTACCAGCATGACTTTGGAGTGTGGGAGGAAACCGGAGTACCTGAAGGAAACCCACACTGGCACAGGGAGCACATGCAGTCTCCAGGCAGGTGGTGCCGTGGTTGTGATTTGAACCAACAACCCGAGTACTGGATGGCAGAAATGCCAACACATAATTGTATGTAAAAGAATGACATTTAGAAACATACAAAAGCTGTGCTGTAACCACTTGCCAGCTGCACGCTGTGGCTTTACTGCTGCAGTGCGGGCCGACTGCGCACAATCACAGATACGGGATTTGCCTTTCCAGGTGGGGTGGGGAGACACCCACCTACCCACACTGACACTGTCTCCTTTACATGCCGATCAGTGGACCCCGGCCAATGATTCACAGCCGGACCTAACAAACATCGGAGCAAGTGACAGCAGAGATATCTGTCACATAGTTAGTCTGGCTGAAAAAAGACAAAAGTCCATCCAGATCAACCATTTAAAAAAAAAAAAGCAAAAGTTATCATCCTACACCCACAGTTCATCCAGAGGAAGGCAAAAAAAAACCCCCAGCAAAGCATGATCCAATCTGCTCCTGTAGGGGAAAAATTCCTTCCTCATCCCCCGAGAGGCAATCAGCAAACAACACAGATCTCTGTGCCGCATTTAGTCCTTCCCCCCCGCCGCTGGTCTCTACCCCATTATTTATAGGTGCAAACCACTTTTTGGGATTATTTATTTTTATTTATTTTTTTTAACCAAAGGGATAACAGAATACATTTTGGCCTAAACTTACAAAGATTTTTTTTTTTTTGATTGGATGTTTTATAGCAAAAAGTAAAAAAGTTTCTCAAAACGTTTGGTCTTTTTTCGGTTTATAGCACAAAAAATAAATATCTCATTTGTGATCAAAAACCACCAAAAGAAAGCTCTATTGGTGTGGAAAACGACATATGTCATTGTGTTGCATGACCGCGCCAATTGTCAGTTAATTTCCTGGAGGTATTCCGGAGCAGGGGCGGACTGACCATTTGGAAACTCAGGCACTGCCCAAGGGCCTGGGGTCAGTAGGGGGCCCCATGAGATGCCCCTGGTACCTTTTTCATAGGCTTTTTTGAGTTTGGGCAAGGACACTGGGGCCCCATGATCCCCTATTGCCCGGGGGCCCCATGAGTTGTCAGTCCGCCCCTGTTCCCGAGTGTAGCTCGGGGTAAAGTTTCAGCACCACAAGCGGTAACCCCGAGCTACACTCAGGAATACTCTGCAGCATTGCTCCAGGATCTCTTCTTCTCTTACCTTGTCCTGCGCTCCCCCAATGTCCCCCCTGCAGTGTCCCCTGCAATGTCCTCCGGCCGATTCCGGGTTCCGTTCCCTGCGACGTACAGGGGACGGAACTGGCGGGAAATTTAAAAATATCAAAAAGTGACATTCACTAAATACACTAAAATCACATAGTATAACATTCCTGTATCAAACCATTTCACATACATTTTGTCCCGAGTGCTTTGTCCGGCGCCCTGCCTGCTTTTTTACTGTTCTTTCTGCCTGGAAACTGAGAAACGTCCATGGCGTCCAAAAAGCGTCCCTTTAGGTCAAAAGCAGTTTTAGACCGGCTAGAGAACAGCGATAGTAAATCAGAACCACTTGCAGAATTGAGTGATAATGATTCGTGGGGGAAATTCCTCATCAGACACTGAAAACAATTCTGCGACTTTGCTCAGTGATGTGCGAACTTGGCGCTATATTTCAAATTTCAGTGTTTTTGGTTTGATTATATTATTGAATTAAATTTATTATTATATTATTTTTTATAATTATTTATTAAATTATAATTTATGATTTCGTGTTTCAAGTTTTATCCTACCCGGGATGTTTACTAGACTCTTGTTCGGACAGATTTCAGTGAGTTATTCCTAAGAATTACAGGCCTACAATAAAAAAACGACATATTTCCATGCAAAAAAAGTACCGCTTTGAGCACAGAAATATGGACATAATCAGACTGCTAGGGAGGCTACAGTAGCACAGTGCAGTATAGCAAAATTTGATCTGGTCACGAAGGGGGGGGGGGGGGGAGTTTCCGGACGTACATTCGTCAGTAGCCTCAGAGGGCGTTAATCCAGTTTGTATCAAAACACCTTTGCAAACATAGATATTACCCTGTAAAATTAGCAGTGATTGCACTGGCTATGTACAGCAGAGTAGTGCTGAGTAGGACTGCGGGAGGGACTCAGCAAGCTCCACCCACTACAGGCTGCCTGCAATGAACTACAAGGGGGGGCGGAGACAAGACCGGCTATCCTGAACAAGGAGAGAGCAGCAGTGAGCGGTCTTTATTACAGGAAGCTCTGCATAGAGGGGAAGTCTCACCCTGGATCACTACACAGATCTGGAAGAAATACACAAAGCACCCCAAGCTGGAAGAATACACAATGAATGTACTTACACCATGCTAGTTTACCCCGGAGTTCAGCTTTAACCCCTTGCCTACAGGGCACTTTCACCCCCTTCCTGTCCAGGCCAATTTCCAGCACTGTTGCGCTTTGAATGACAATTGCACGGTCATGCAACACTGTACCCATATGAAATTTTTATAATTTTTTTGAGACAGATTTATTTTGGTGGTATTTAATCACCTCTGGAATTTTTATTTTTTCTTAAACCAAAAACCACTGAAAATTTTGAAAAAAAAAAGTTTTAGTTTTTGTTTTAAAATTTTGTAAATAAGTGATTTTTCTCCTTCACTGATGTGCGCTAATGAGGCTGCAGTAATGGGCACTGATAGGCTGCACTGAAAAGCAGCACTCATATATGGCACTGATAGGTGACACTGAAAGGCAGCTCAGATGAGCACTGGCACGTGGCATTGATAGACACTGACAGGTGGCACTGCTGGGGCTACACAGATCATCAGTGCCCTGATGATCAGTGTAGATGTCCCCTCCGAGGAATGCCAATTCCCGGCTCTCCTCTCCTCTGTCAGTGTGACAGCTCATGGGGAGAGAAATGCCGATAACCTGCATTTCCCTATTTACATGCGATCAGCTGTGATTGGACACAGCTGATCACATGACCGAGCCGACATCTTCGGCTCTTTTCGTCGATCGGTAATCCGCTGTGTCCGAGGGACACAGCGCACCGCCGATCGTCGCACACTCCCCAAGCCGCGTCATATGACGTCCTCCCAGAACGAGATAATCACCTTGCGCCCATCATTGGACTATATGGCGGGCGGGAGGCGGTTACGTTCATATCCTGCAAAACAAACCAGAGAGGGCCCAGGCAGACTATCCATGCACCGGGATGTCATTTAAGAGGGTTTTGACCAATCAGCATCAAGTCCCAAATCGCTGAAACGTCCAACACTGCAAACCTAAAGGGTATACTGGGGTGCACCTCTCTCTACATCACTAGAGCAGGGCATGTGATTACAGCAATGGCAGACACCACCCACTGGGCATCAGCACCGACGGATGAGAATGCTGATACAGATCATACAGATTCTTACCTGCATCTGTCCTATAGGCACTGACAGACTATGACACTGTAGAGGTACAAATAAAAGTATCTATCGAATAATGCCCTCACACCTCCTTCATCTGACCTCTGAAGTGTACCTGTCACCAGCTGTAGGGTAACCTCCAAATTCATAGATGTATAAAAAGGGCTTTTTACCTGCCAAAGAATTTGTATTTCTGTCTACCCAGCCCTGAGATTTACACAGCTCTGCCACACAACACAGCCGTGTCTGCCCAGGTAGGACAGCTGATTATGTAGCAGTCCAACACCTCCAGGTCTCATCCCTTCCCCAGTCTGTGAAGGAGAAGCAGCAAACTGGTGAGTTGACCTCTCTGCTCTCTCCTGCTGTCCACATGCTTGTTAGCACATGAGCACTCCAGCTGCAGATTGGTTCCTTGTGCTGCTTCTCCCGCTTCCTGTCTGAGCTCAGCTGCATCTTGCAGTCCAGAGGTGCTCACACTGCTTGCATTGTAAAAATACAATTATTAACCGATTCCACGTCGCCCTATACCAGAAATACTTCTACAGGGCGGCACGGGTGCACAAAATCATTCTCGCACTCACAGTTGTGCTCAAAAGTTTGCACCCCCTGGCAGAAATTGTGACATTTTGGCATTGATATTGAAAATATGACTGATCATGCCAAAAAATGCTCTTTTATTGAAGGATGATGATCACATGAAGCCATTTATTATCACATAGTTGTTTGCCTCCTTCTTAAATCATGATAACAGAAATCACCCAAATGGCCCGGGTCAGAAGTATCCGCCCCCCAGATCAGAAGTCTCCGCCCCCTGGAATGTTTGGCCTTGGTACAGACACACAAGGTGACACACACGGGTTACAATGCCAATTAGAGGTTAATGTCCCACATATGTGGATTTTTAAATTGCAATTAGTGTCTATGTATAAATATTCAATGAGTTTGTTAGCTCTTACGTGGAAGCACTGACTGGGCTAGATACTGAGCCATGGGGATCAGAACACTGTCAAAAGTCCTGCGTAACAAGGTAATGGAGCTTTATAAAGATGGAAAAGGACATAAAAAGAGGTCCAAAGCCTTGATTATGCCAGTCATCACTTCCACTAAGAAGCAGAAAGTTCGGGATCTCTTGATACCAATCCAAGGTCAGGTAGACCAAGAAAGATTGCAGTCACAACTGCCAGAATTGTTCAGGATACAAAAAGAAACCCATAGGTAACCACAAGAAAAATCCAGGCTGCTCTGGAAAAAGACAGTGTGGTTGTTTTGAAGGAGCACAATATGATGACACTTGAACAAAAATGAGCTGCATGGTCGAGGTGCCAGAAAGAAGCCTTTACTGCATCAATGACACAAGAAGGCTCAGTTAGGCATGTCAAAGTGTTGTCAAGCATATTGTAACCGGGCTTTTTTGTGGCATTGGTGCAGTAAAGGCTTCTTTCTGGCAACTCAACCATGCAGTTCATTTTTGTTCAAGCATCACCGTATTGTACTCCTTAAAAACAACCACACCATCTTTTTTCAGAGCAGCCTGTATATCTTTTGAATTTGCCTGTGGGTTATTCTTTTGAATCCCAGACAATTCTGCCAGTTATGGATGCAATCTTTCTTGGTCTACCTGACCTTGGCTTGGTATCAATAGATCCCCAAACTTTCCATTTCTTAATAGGTGACTTAGTACTGATTGGCACATTCAAGGCTTTGGACATCTTTTTATGTCCTTTTCCATCTTTATAAAGTCCCATTACTTTGTTACGCAGGACTTTTGACAGTTCTTTTCTGCTCCCCATGGCTCAGTATCTAGCCTAGTCAGTGCTTCCACGTAAGAGCTAACAAACTCATTGACTATTTATACACTGACACTAATTGCAATTTAATAAGCCACAGATGTGGGACATGAACCTCTAATTGGCATTTTAACCCATGTGTGTCACCTTGTGTGTCTGTACCAAGGCCAAACATTCCAGGGGGCGGAGACTTATGATCTGGGGGGCGGAGACTTCTGATCCGGGCCATTTGTATGATTTCTGTTATGATTTAAAAAGGAGCCAAACAACTATTTGATAAGAAATGGCTTCATATCATCATCATCCTTCAATAAAAGAGCATTTGTTGGCATGATCAGTCATATTTTCAATATCAATGCCAAAAATGTCACAATTTCTGCCAGGGGATGCAAACTTTTGAGCACAACTGTGTGTGTGTAATTATTATATATAGATATATATATAAATAAAACACACACTTCCAGGTAGGGGTGCACGCCCTACCTGTGCCGGCACCCAGCGATCTCCAAGAATTACCAGAGGGGAAGAGAGCTGTGTATAAACAACACAGTTCTCTCCCCTGCCAGCTCCTGCACACTGCTTTGTATGGCTCTGCATAGCCCACAGTGTAAAACACACACAGAGCACATAATGTAAAACAGCACACAGTTTACCCTTTGATCGCCCCAGATGTTAACCTCTTCCTGCCCAGTGCCATTAGTACAGTGTCAGTGCTTTGTATTAGCACTGATCACTGTATTGGTGTCACTGGGGATGTCACTGACACCACTTCAGTCCCCCCTCAGTGTTAGAATGCCCGCCATGTATCTATACCGCCATTTGTAAATGCTATAACTTTCACATAAACCAATTAATTTACACGTATTTGTATTTTTTTTTTCTTTTCTTTTAGCAAAGACGTCGCAGAATACATTTTGGCCTAAATTTATGCTGAAATGTGATTTTTAAATTTTTTCTCTGGACAGGTTTTATAGCAAAAAGTCAAAAATATTTTTTTCTCAAAATTGTCGGTCTTATTTGTTCAAAAAATAAAAACTGCACAGGCGATCGAATACCACCTAAAGAAAGCTCAATTTGTGTGGGGGGGAGGGGAAAGAATGTAAATTTAATTTGGGTGCAGCGCTGCATGACCACACAATTGTCAGTTAAAGTAACGCAGCGCCGTAATGCAAAAAATGGCCTGGTCAGGAAGGGGGGGGGGGGGTAAATCCTTAGGACGGAAGGTGGTTATGTGTCTGGATACAGAGCGGCATTTATTTTGTGTATTATGTCCGTCTAGAGCAGTGGTTCTCAACCTGTGGGTCGCGACCTCTTTGGGGGTCGAAAGACCCTTTCACAGGGGTCCCCTAAGACCACCAGAAAACACATATTTCCGATGTGTAAAGAGCAGCTACTGTGTTGAAAGCAGATACTGTGCTGAAAGCAGCTACTGTGCTGAAAGCAGCTACTGTGCTGAAAGCAGCTACTGTGCTGAAAGCAGCTACTGTGCTGAAAGCAGCTACTGTGCTGAAAGCAGCTACTGTGCTGAAAGCAGCTACTGTGCTGAAAGCAGCTACTGTGCTGAAAGCAGCTACTGTGCTGAAAGCAGCTACTGTGCTGAAAGCAGCAGTATTGGAGGTAAAACGACACTCATGAATTATAATTACTGGGTAAATAATTTTATGGTTGGGGGTCACCACAACATGAGGAACTGTATTAAAGGGTCACGGCATTAGGAAGGTTGAGAACCACTGGTGTAGAGTTCAGCTTTACACTTGAAGATCTCCCCGATTCTTTGTGATCTCGTTCACCCTCCTCCGCCTCTCCGAAACGAGGATTTACTTTTGTACCCGACGGGGTGAATCTAGCTTCAGAGAGGCACACAGACGAGGGGTTTCTTGAATTTTTTATCGTCATAAATTGAGGCAAAGGGCGAGGTGAAAATAAATGTGTTTTTATTTATTAGCAGCCGACAAACCCCTCCCCCCCCAAAGCGGAGATGGTGTCAGAGGAACTCAAGTTCATTGATCAATGAGAATTTTCCAGGGGTTTGTAGAAACTTAATAAAAGACGTCAGACAATCACAGTCCGTTCTTCCAGCTCGGTCCGTCCTCACGTCATGCCGAAAAGAACGTCGGTTTAAGGCCACTCTGTTGACGAAGCCCCTCCCACAGCGCCAGGAATGTGATGTCATCTGGGAAGGCAGGCCGGGGGGGGGGCGCTCCATTCCCAGTGTTCTGGTCCCACATGTCCAGCCTTGTTGGCCCCACCCCCCAGGGATCTCCACTTTGGGCCGGGCTGACTCTTAGAACAGAATAGTAACATTAATGGTTTACACCGCCATTGGCGGTCGCTTGCACGTCACCCCAGTGCCAGACTGAGGGGATGCAACATAAACGACGGCCACACCACCCTCGCGAGAGACACGGACAGCCACAGGAGACAAAGCGGCTGCCTTCAGAAGAGGAGACGAGACACATGAGGACGGGGGGGCCATAGACGACAATCCACCCCCCCAGTGGTCCCATACATCTCCAGCCCCTCCCTAGCCAGCGGTAGAAATTGAGACCCCTCAAACAGCACCTTATTAGCACCTGTGCTGCTTCCCGCCACCTGCGCCGGCTGCGACGATACGAATGCTTTAAAAGACGTAGAAATGATGTGAATAGCTGCCCAGGAATCGGTTCTCCGCAGAGCGAAGCCGGATCCCAATGAGCCGTGCAGGGAAGCCTCAGACTTGGAAACGTGCAGTCTTCAATGGTCCCATCCCAATAAATAATATATAAAAAGGAAAAAAAATATACATATATATATATAAAAGTAATATCATCTCCACCCAGATGGAAGGGGACAGAGGGCAGAACACGGCTCATCTCTCCTGGCACAGAGGACCCAGCTGATGGAAGTGGCCCCACACAAGGGGTCCCAGTGCCCACCCAGCGGACATCAATCTTCAGTTTCCTCATATGTGGTCTCATCGAAGGGCCGGTCCAGGAGAGGCACAAAGTGATGGCGGGAGTACTTTAACTGAAGGAGGTCTCCAACTTCACTGATCTTGTTCAGTGCCTGCGGAAACAAAGCCTGGAGTCAGAGTTCAAAGAGGGAGGGGCACAGAGGCCACTATACAAGAAGAGGGAGGAGCAGAGGATGGAGGGCACCATGCAGGAAAAGGGAGCACAGAGGCCACTACACAGGAAGAGGGAGGAGCACAGAGGCCACTACAAAAAGGGAGAGAACGGAGGACACTATGCAGGAAGTGGGAGGAGCACAGAGGACACTATGCAGGAAGTGGGAGGAGCACAGAGGACACTATACAGAAAAAGGGAGGAGCACAGAGGACACTATAAAACAAAGGGGAAGAACAGAGGACACTATGCAGGAAGTCGGAGTACAGAGGACACTATACAAGAAGAGGGAGGAGCAGAGGACAGAGGGCACTATGCAGGAAAAGGGAGCACAGAGGACGCTGTGCAGGAAGGGGGAGGAGCACAGAGGACGCTATGCAGGAAGGGGGAGGAGCACAGGACGACGCTATGCAGGAAGGGGGAGGAGCACAGGACGACGCTATGCAGGAAGGGGGAGGAGCACAGGACGACGCTATGCAGGAAGGGGGAGGAGCACAGAGGACGCTATGCAGGAAGGGGGAGGAGCACAGAGGACGCTATGCAGGAAGGGGGAGGAGCACAGAGGACGCTATGCAGGAAGGGGGAGGAGCACAGAGGACGCTATGCAGGAAGGGGGAGGAGCACAGAGGACGCTATGCAGGAAGGGGGAGGAGCACAGAGGACGCTATGCAGGAAGGGGGAGGAGCACAGAGGACGCTATGCAGGAAGGGGGAGGAGCACAGAGGACGCTATGCAGGAAGGGGGAGGAGCACAGAGGACGCTATGCAGGAAGGGGGAGGAGCACAGAGGACGCTATGCAGGAAGGGGGAGGAGCACAGAGGACGCTATGCAGGAAGGGGGAGGAGCACAGAGGACGCTATGCAGGAAGGGGGAGGAGCACAGAGGACGCTATGCAGGAAGGGGGAGGAGCACAGAGGACGCTATGCAGGAAGGGGGAGGAGCACAGAGGACGCTATGCAGGAAGGGGGAGGAGCACAGAGGACGCTATGCAGGAAGGGGGAGGAGCACAGAGGACGCTATGCAGGAAGGGGGAGGAGCACAGAGGACGCTATGCAGGAAGGGGGAGGAGCACAGAGGACGCTATGCAGGAAGGGGGAGGAGCACAGAGGACACTGCAAAAAGAGGAAGGAGCACAGAGGACACTATACAGGAAGAGGGAGGAGCACAGAGAACTGAGGGGAGCGCCATACAGGAAGAAAAAAGGAGCACAGAAATCTCTATACAGGAAGGGGAGTGGGGACACCATACAGGAAGGGGAGTGGGGACACCATACAGGAAGGGGAGTGGGGACACCATACAGGAAGGGGAGTGGGGACACCATACAGGAAGGGGAGTGGGGACACCATACAGGAAGGGGAGTGGGGACACCATACAGGAAGGGGAGTGGGGACACCATACAGGAAGGGGAGTGGGGACACCATACAGGAAGGGGAGTAGGGACACCATACAGGAAGGGGAGTGGGGACACCATACAGGAAGGGGAGTGGGGACACCATACAGGAAGGGGAGTGGGGACACCATACAGGAAGAGGAAGACTGCCATATGAAGAAAAAAGGAGCACAGAAATCTCTATACAGGAACGGGAGTGGGGACACCATACAGGAAGGGGAGTGGGGACACCATACAGGAAGAGGAAGACTGCCATATGAGATGACGAAGAAGCACAAAAATTGGGAGGGGAGGCAGAGACAGAGATGGAATGGGGGGAGAGATACAGATGGAATGGGGGGAGAGATACAGATGGAATGGGGGGAAAGAAGACAAAGATAAATGGTGGGGACATAAGAAATGGGGAGTGGAGAGAGACACAGAGGGGGGGTGGGGGCAGCAGGTATGGAAAGGGAAAGAACGGAAGAACATGACATGCTTACAGAGAATCTTAAAGGAAAACTGTACTGAGAGTAACCAGTAGGCCACATTGCTGACCTCCTCTTGAAATGATGTTGGCTGTGTGTCATGCTGATCCTGTGGTCTTGATACTTTGAGGTTGTGACTTGGGTCAGCATGCGGCAAGTGAAGCTAGATCTCCAGACCTACACACATGCTGCAGGTTAGTAACTCGAAGTGTTGGAGAGTGGATCAGCATGAAACGCAGAAAACTAATTAGGGGGTCGGCAATGACCGCCTCCATTTTTCTCTCGGTGTAAGCATCCTTTAGGTCATCTCTAGCTGCAAACATCTGGGGCCCCTGACAAGAAATGCCTCTGCCACAATACAAGTTCAGGCCCCAGATTTGCTGTTCCAATTGATGGCAGATTACCCTTGGCCCATGGCAGCCATAGTGCCCTTATAAGAAGCCTGTGGTGTATCAGCAGCAAGATAAACTCCGATTGGCTGCCAGAGGTTACTTGAGTTACAAAATAAACCCCAACAGACAACAATGAAAGCTGGTAGGACACAGAACACTCACCAGGTCCAACATCTCCCTGGTATGTGCGGCCGACACACAGAAGCGAGCTCTGGACTCAATGATGGGGGTGGCTGGAAATCCCACGACCACAACACCAATATTCCTCTTCAGCATTTCTCTCCCGAATGCCCTATGGAAAAGAGATGGGTCAGCACTGTGAACCTGGCTGGGTCATCACTTCTGATCTGGGGAGGGGGGGCACAATCTGACGGGACCGCGTATTACCTTGGGGATGAACATGTCACAAATCGCACCCAACCCCCACTCTGCTGGATCTACTATGATTAAAGGCCCTGTCCCCTGACCTCTGGAGCCCCCTCAGAAGCGGCCAATGATATTGACTCACATCAGTCAGGGGCAGATCACAGTCATCGGGATGAGACGCAGACCGCTGTCATGGCCCTTGCCGGAAAACAGTCTTAGCATTTTCAGAAAGCTGGATAATCCCTGCTCATGAATATCTAATAACCTGGCTGTCCCACAGATTCATGTGCTGGAATTCTCTGGGGACCCTTACAGATCAGGGGTCCTGATTTTACTGACTGCATGCTTGTTGTAGGTCAGTGTTTCCTTGCTCTAGAATAGCATGCACCAGAAGCACCAGATGAAGTGTCGCTTGGCACTGATAGAAAATGCTGCACCGTGCAATTGTGGAGGATCCGCAGTCCTCTCACAATCGCATCTCACACTACAGAGACTCACCCGATCTTTGCTGGCATGTAAAGCATTAACGGGACCACCGGAGAGTCGCTGTTGCCATAAATGATGAAGCCCATCTCGGTCAAGCGACGTCTGAAATATCGCGTATTCTCAGCCAACTGCTCCACCCGCTGCCGACCTGTACAGAAAAGAGAGATTGTAAGCCACCATACCAGGACAGAGACGTCCACAAAATGCCAAGATATATATTCATTACATGAGGTTTGCAGCACAAAGCGGATACTATTCACGAATCAAATAAATACAAAGCAGATACTATTCATGAATCAAACACAAAGCGGATACTATCCATGAATCATATAAATACAACGTGGATACTATTCATGAATCAAATACAAAGCGGATACTTTTCATGAACCATATAAATACAACGCGGATACTATTCATGAATCAAATACAAAGCAGATACTATTCATGAATCAAATACAAAGCAGATACTATTCATGAATCAAATACAAAGCGGAAACTATTCATGAATCAAATACAAAGTGGATACTAGTCATGAATCAAATGAATACAAAGCAGATACGATTCATAAATCAAATGAATACAAAGCGGATACTATTCATGAATCAAATACAAAGCGAATACTATTCATGAATCAAATACAAAGCGGATACTATTCATGAATCAAATAAATACAAAGCGAATACTATTCATGAATCAAATACAAAGGGGATACTATTCATGAATCAAATACAAAGCGGATGCTAGTCATGAATCAAATACAAAGTGGATACTAGTCATGAATCAAATACAAAGTGGATACTAGTCATGAATCAAATACAAAGCGGATACTAGTCATGAATCAAATAAATACAAAGCGGATACTATTTATGAATCAAATAAATACAAAGCGGATACTATTCATGAATCAAATACAAAGCGAATACTATTCATGAATCAAATACAAAGCAGATACTATTCATGAATCAAATACAAAGCGGAAACTATTCATGAATCAAATACAAAGTGGATACTAGTCATGAATCAAATGAATACAAAGCAGATACGATTCATAAATCAAATGAATACAAAGCGGATACTATTCATGAATCAAATACAAAGCGAATACTATTCATGAATCAAATACAAAGCGGATACTATTCATGAATCAAATAAATACAAAGCGAATACTATTCATGAATCAAATACAAAGGGGATACTATTCATGAATCAAATACAAAGCGGATGCTAGTCATGAATCAAATACAAAGTGGATACTAGTCATGAATCAAATACAAAGTGGATACTAGTCATGAATCAAATACAAAGCGGATACTAGTCATGAATCAAATAAATACAAAGCGGATACTATTTATGAATCAAATAAATACAAAGCGGATACTATTTATGAATCAAATAAATACAAAGCGGATACTATTGATGAATCAAATACAAAGTGGATACTATTGATGAATCAAATACAAAGTGGATACTATTGATGAATCAAATACAAAGTGGATACTATTAATGAATCAAATACAAAGTGGATACTATTAATGAATCAAATACAAAGTGGATACTATTCATGAATCAAATACAATGTGGATACTATTCATGAATCAAATACAATGTGGATACTATTCATGAATCAAATACAAAGCGGATACTAGTCATGAATCAAATACAAAGCGGATACTATTCATGAATCAAATACAAAGCGGATACTATTCATGAATCATATAAATACAAAGCGGATACTATTGATGAATCAAATACAAAGTGGATACTATTCATGAATCAAATACAAAGTGGATACTATTCATGAATCAAATACAATGTGGATACTATTCATGAATCAAATACAATGTGGATACTATTCATGAATCAAATACAAAGCGGATACTAGTCATGAATCAAATACAAAGCGGATACTATTCATGAATCATATAAATACAAAGCGGATACTATTCATGAATCAAATAAAGGATTAAATAATAACCAGCAATATCTCAGTCTTCCTGGGCTCTGAGTGTATTTTATATCTTCCCAACAACTCAAGTGATAGAGGGATGTGGATGACCTCAAGCCTACAGATAACAATCCACAGCAAGTTTCTAGCGTGTATTTACCATCATTTTGTTATGGAAGTTACATAAAAAGGTAATTGGACTTTTTTCTAACATGGAATACAGGGAATACTCCGATATGGATGTGCAGTAACTCCTTACATAACTCTGGAGATATTCGTCAGTCTGCTATATAAAGAAAGCGACAACGGAAACCCCTGTGCACAATCCCTATCGATATTAATTGTCAGTTCGGGAAAACGTAAATAGGATTTACCAGCGATTAATCAGTAATCCTATTAAAGGGGTCAGAGGTCACCTGGAACTGCGTCACTGCGTCACCCCGTGGCGAGGAGAGGCGGCGAGCAGGCAGAGCTTGTGTGTCACCTCACAGCGGGCGCAGCTGGGATAAGGAATGCACATTGTATGCGAGGAGACGCATGACCGCACAAGGTATAACGGACGATAAAACGCAGCAAAAACACCTCTGTGCTCGACTCGCAGAAATATTAGATAATCGCTATGTGGTGAGTGACACCGACAAGATCCCAGAAATATTCCAAACCTGTATCTGACCAAATGTACATCCAGAGCCGCTGGTTTCCAGCCATGCAATGGGAGCGTTCCCTGCTCTGCCCCTGAATTAGGCCTCATTCAGAGTGGATAGGTTGCCATGTTCAAATGCAGCCGAACACCGTATCAGGACGCAGCTACACGCTGTGATATGGACGCATACATACTGGACAATTAGTTGCGGCAAAACGACACCAATGGACACAGACTCTGGTTGCATAGGAAAAAAAGGGCCCCTGGAAGCACTCCAATACGTTTTTGCATGTGCACAACAGTGGCGGCAGTCATTGACTTGTAGGGTACAAATCAGGCCGTGGCCTTCCTGCACACATTGGATGATTAACACTGGAGAGAACAGCTCTGCATACTAACCATTCAACTTCCATTTTTTTTTTGTCAAAGCTTAATTGAACAAGCTGGAGTTAGAAGCCGATTGGCTGCCACACAGAGCTGCACTCCGCCGTTTAGTACATCAATCCCACTGTGAGCATGGGGACAGTTTCTTTCCTGGCAAGAACTACAGATTTTCACTAGGGCCCTGTAAGAATGGGCCCCTAGATGTATTTGAGGGCGTCTTAGATTGTAAGCTCCTAGGAGCAGGGCCCTCCTAACCCTCTTGTATTGAACTGTATTGTCTCCCGTTATTACTACAGGTATTTATATAGCACCGTCAATTCACGCAGTGCCTTACATATATATTGTACATTCACATCAGTCCCTAACCCTCAAGGGGTGTACAATCTAAGGTCCCTAACCCTCAAGGGGTGTACAATCTAAGGTCCCTAACCCTCAAGGGGTGTACAATCTAAGGTCCCTAACCCTCAAGGGGCGTACGATCTAAGGTCCCTAACCCTCAAGGGGTGTACGATCTAAGGTCCCTAACCCTCAAGGGGTGTACGATCTAAGGTCCCTAACCCTCAAGGGGTGTACAATCTAAGGTCCCTAACCCTCAAGGGGTGTACAATCTAAGGTCCCTAACCCTCAAGGGGTGTACAATCTAAGGTCCCTAACCCTCAAGGGGTGTACAATCTAAGGTCCCTAACCCTCAAGGGGTGTACAATCTAAGGTCCCTAACCCTCAAGGGGCGTATGATCTAAGGTCCGTAACCCTCAAGGGGCGTACAATCCAAGGTCCGTAACCCTCAAAGGGCGTAGAATCCAAGGTCCGTGACCCTCAAGGGGCGTAGAATCCAAGGTTCGTGACCCTCAAGGGGCGTAGAATCCAAGGTTCGTGACCCTCAAGGGGCGTACAATCTAAGGTCCCTAACCCTCAAGGGGCATACAATCTAAGGTCCCTGACCCTCAAGGGGTGTACAATCTAAGGTTCCTAACTTACATACATTCATACATACACATACTAGGGACAATTTAGACAGGAGCCGACTGCCCTACCAGCATGACTTTGGAGTGTGGGAGGAAACCAGAGTACCCACGCAAGCACAGAGTACATGCAAACTCCAGGCAGGTGGAAGTGCTAACCATTTAGCCACTGTGCTGCCCGTTATATTGTAAAGCACTGAGCAAACTGTTGGTGCTCTACAAATCCTGTATAATAATAATAATGTACTCCAGCACTGTGTATGTGACTTGGGGGCAGGACTGAGACTCAAGGGACCCTCCAGTTTTTTTTAATCAAACTGTGCAAAGGTAATGCCACCCCCTCCCCCACCCAGGAGACACCAGAGGACAACTGTGCAGGGCAATAAAAGGTTAACACACATCCTTCCACTAAGAGGATCATCTCCAGACTCTGAGCACTTCCCGTGCCAGTTATGTCAGCAGATACAGAGCATCTCCTTACGTCACATGACCTCGCCATCTGCACACGATTATTCTTCTTCTTCTTCATTTCCACCGTCCCATTATCTCCCTGAAAAGTAATGCTGACGACAGGCCAATACTCCACCAAGAACGACAGCTGACGAGGCATCTGCCGACCCTTGACGCATTTCCACACTGGTGGGACCCGCCGTCATCTTCTGCCTGACCCAGCCGACGACGGATCTACGCATACGGACAATCTGCTCCCTTTGCTGTCAAGCTCACATAAAGACTGATAAATGGGAAAAATAAAATATAATCCCTGGCAATTATCTCTTCAGATACTCAAAAGGCGTCTTATCACCTTCCCTATAGACGGCGGCAATCAACCAAATCAGCTGCAGTGCAAAGATCTGCCTGTGTGTGATCAGAAGAGGAATACAGATACCGGAATAGTGAGAGTCACATAGACAGATGGCATCAGGACCAACAACCAATCAGGATTAATGAGGGAAGGAAAAAGTGTAAGGAGATCTCTGCCAGCAATGACAACTGAACCAAAGGAGCTTACACTCCAATGTCCTACCATGTCACTATCAGGGGCGGACTGACCATTTGGAAACTCGGGCACTGCCCGAGGGCCCGGGGTCAGTAGGGGGCCCCATGAGATGCCCCTGGTACCTTTTTCATAGGTTTTTTTGGGCAAGGACACAGGGGCCCCATGATCCCCTATTGCCTGGGGGCCCCATAAGTTGTCAGTCCGCCTCTGGTCACTTATTATATATTTATATAGCTCTGACATTCTGCAGTGGAGAAAACATTGAGCGGGGCACATCAGCCTCTGACTGTGGTGGGGCAATAGAGTGTAAGCTCCTCTGGTGCACACCCTATTGTTCTACATGTACCGTGCATTGATAAAGTATTCAGACCCCCTAAACTTCATTTCTCGTATGTTGCAGCCTGATAAAGCAGTTGTTTAACACCTTCCCGCCTGACCTATAGCAGATTGACGGGACACTCGCCATTATGACTGGGCGTTATAGAATGTCTTGTCACAACGAGCCACGCAGCAGCGCGATCTGTCATCGGTTGTGCCGACAGGACAAAGCCGATGACATATCACTACACCGGCCCATTGCCAGTGTCATGTGAATGCTGTGATCAATCACATGTCAATTATATACAATGGATGACTTCCTGTCATGCCATCCATTGTATACAATTATGTGGTTAGCTGTGACTGGTCAAGGCAGTCACGTGATACAGACAGGGCCAATCACTGCCCATCTGTATCATACCACCAAAAGAAATCTCTATTTGTGTGAAGAAAATGATAAATATGTCATATGGGTACAGTGTTGCATGACCGCACAATTGTCATTCATGATGCGACAGCACTGAAAGCTGAAAATTGGTCTGGGCAGGAAGGGGGTATAAGTTTCCGATACTGAAGTGGTTACATTCATTTTTTTCTCTCATTAACCTACATTCAGTACCTCATAATGACAAAGTGAAAACAGAATTTTAGAAAAGTTTGCAAAATGTATGAAGGAAAAAAAAATGGTATGACTATTCAGACCCTTTGCAACAACACTTGAAATTTAGCTCAGGTTCCTCCCTTTTCTCTTGCTCTTTGCTGAGCTGTTTCTACACCTTGATTGGGGCCCACATGGGGTAAATTCAATTGACTGGACATGATTTGGAAAGGCACACACCTCTCTATAAAAGACCCCACAGCTGACAATGCATACTGTATCAGAGCAAAAGCCATGAGGTCAAAAGGAACTGCCCGCAGAGCTCAGAGACAGGATTATGGCAAGGCACAGATCTGGGGAAGGCTATAAAACATTTCTGCTGCACTGAAGGTTCCCAAGAGCACAGTGGCCTCCATAATTCTCAAACTGAAGAAGTTCAGCAACAACTAGTACTCTTCGAAGAGCTGGTCGCCTGAATTAACAGAGCAATGGGGAGGCCTTAGAAAAGAGAGGTGACCAAGAACCTGATGGTCACGCTGTCCCATCTCCATACAGGATCTGCGGAGCTCAGTCAGTTCCAGAAGAAGGACAACCATCACTGTAGCCCTCCACCAATCTGGGTTTTATGACAGAGTGACTAGACTGAAGAAACCAGGCACCACTCATCACCTGCCCAATACCATCCCAACAGTGAAGCATGGTGGTGGAAGCATCATGCTGCGGGGATGTTTTTTCAGCAGCAGAGACAAGGAGACTGGTCAGGGTTGAGGGAAAGCGGAATGCAGGAAAATATAAAAAAAAATATCTCCAATGAAAACGTGTTCTACAGCGCTCAGGACCTCAGAATGGGCCAAAGGTTCACCTTCAAAAATGACAACGATCCTAAGCACAAAGCCAAGACAACACAGGAATGGTTTAGGGACAATTCTGTGAATGTCCTACAGTGGCCCAGCCAGAGCCCCGACTTGAAAACAGTGGTCCGCTGGATGTGGCCCTTTGCTGGCTTTTCTCTGGTCCTTGGGGAATTGCCGCCCCCCCCCCCCCCACTGTCAGCAACAAGGGGGCATAGCTCCCGCCACTAACCCCAACAAGGGGGCATAGCTCCCGCCACTAACCCCAACAAGGGGGCATAGCTCCCGCCACTAACCCCAACAAGGGGGCATAGCTCCCGCCACTAACCCCAACAAGGGGGCATAGCTCCCGCCACTAACCCCAACAAGGGGGCATAGCTCCCGCCACTAACCCCAACAAGGGGGCATAGCTCCCGCCACTAACCCCAACAAGGGGGCATAGCTCCCGCCACTAACCCCAACAAGGGGGCATAGCTCCCGCCACTAACCCCAACAAGGGGGCATAGCTCCCGCCACTAACCCCAACAAGGGGGCATAGCTCCCGCCACTAACCCCAACAATGGGGCATAGCTCCCGCCACTAACCCCAACAATGGGGCATAGCTCCCGCCACTAACCCCAACAATGGGGCATAGCTCCCGCCACTAACCCCAACAATGGGGCATAGCTCCCGCCACTAACCCCAACAATGGGGCATAGCTCCCGCCACTAACCCCAACAATGGGGCATAGCTCCCGCCACTAACCCCAACAATGGGGCATAGCTCCCGCCACTAACCCCAACAATGGGGCATAGCTCCCGCCACTAACCCCAACAATGGGGCATAGCTCCCGCCACTAACCCCAACAATGGGGCATAGCTCCCGCCACTAACCCCAACAATGGGGCATAGCTCCCGCCACTAACCCCAACAATGGGGCATAGCTCCCGCCACTAACCCCAACAATGGGGCATAGCTCCCGCCACTAACCCCAACAAGGGGGCATAGCTCCCGCCACTAACCCCAACAAGGGGGCATAGCTCCCGCCACTAACCCCAACAATGGGGCATAGCTCCCGCCACTAACCCCAACAATGGGGCATAGCTCCCGCCACTAACCCCAACAATGGGGCATAGCTCCCGCCACTAACCCCAACAATGGGGCATAGCTCCCGCCACTAACCCCAACAATGGGGCATAGCTCCCGCCACTAACCCCAACAATGGGGCATAGCTCCCGCCACTAACCCCAACAATGGGGCATAGCTCCCGCCACTAACCCCAACAATGGGGCATAGCTCCCGCCACTAACCCCAACAATGGGGCATAGCTCCCGCCACTAACCCCAACAATGGGGCATAGCTCCCGCCACTAACCCCAACAATGGGGCATAGCTCCCGCCACTAACCCCAACAATGGGGCATAGCTCCCGCCACTAACCCCAACAATGGGGCATAGCTCCCGCCACTAACCCCAACAATGGGGCATAGCTCCCGCCACTAACCCCAACAAGGGGGCATAGCTCCCGCCACTAACCCCAACAATGGGGCATAGCTCCCGCCACTAACCCCAACAATGGGGCATAGCTCCCGCCACTAACCCCAACAATGGGGCATAGCTCCCGCCACTAACCCCAACAATGGGGCATAGCTCCCGCCACTAACCCCAACAATGGGGCATAGCTCCCGCCACTAACCCCAACAATGGGGCATAGCTCCCGCCACTAACCCCAACAATGGGGCATAGCTCCCGCCACTAACCCCAACAATGGGGCATAGCTCCCGCCACTAACCCCAACAATGGGGCATAGCTCCCGCCACTAACCCCAACAATGGGGCATAGCTCCCGCCACTAACCCCAACAATGGGGCATAGCTCCCGCCACTAACCCCAACAATGAGGCATTAGACCACTCTGCGATCCCAATGATAGGACTAGTCCTCCCACTACTGCATGTAGATTAGTGAGAAAAAATTTACTTAAACAACTGTGGTATCAGGCTGCAACATAACACTGAACATAACACTGGGGTCAGAATACTTTATGAATGCATTATATATCGCACCGACATATGCCACAGCACTGTTCAGAGAACACTGAGCCAGCCATATCCATCACTGCACCAGAGGAGCTTGCACTCTAATGCCCTACACTATTATTATACATTTTATAGTTCTAGTCTGTATTGAGACACTTATAAGAATTATCCCAATAGCATCTGATCCCCCCGCCTCTCTTATATAAGGGGGCCAGCTGCTCTATTCCCTATGGTAGGGGAGTAAGGATGCCGAGAGCTCACATTTATGTACGGGACTGTGGAGGCTGTTACACCTACAAATATGTCCACCCCGGGAGAGCTATGTGCACCTCAATAAATGGCGAGATGTGAACTCCGGATTTCGTACAATGGTGGACATGGCACAATGCTGTGTTGGAGAGAGGAATAAGGAAAGTCACTGCAGAGATAGAGCGGCTCCTCTGGCTCCCGGCCCGTCTCTCATTCCGGGCCCCACACAATCTGGAATCAATTTTTTTTTCTTCCTCTGATCTTGCAGGCCTGTAATTGCATAAAGAGAGGCCCCTGCGTCTGCCCCGGGGTAATTATCAGAGGATGTGACGGGTCAGGGATAATTCCTGCCATCACAGAGTCAGAAAACAGAAGCGCGCACCCCCCACTTTTATTTCACCAGGCACCCAAAACAATGACCCCCCTCCAACACACTGAGCACCTAATACCCTGCCCCCCTCCACTACACTGAGCACCTAATACCCTGCCCCCCCCTCCACTACACTGAGCACCTAATACCCTGCCCCCCCTCCACTGAGCACCTAATACCCTGACCCCTCCCTCCACTATACTGGGCACCTAATACCCTGCACCCCCCCCCCCTCCACTGAGCACCTAATACCCTGCCCCCCCCCCTCCACTACACTGAGCACCTAATATCCTGCCCCCCCCCCCTCCACTACACTGAGCACCTAATACCCTGCCCCCCCCCCTCCACTACACTGAGCACCTAATACCCTGCCCCCCCCCCCACTTCACTGAGCACCTAATACCCTGCCCGCCCCCACTACACTGAGCACCTAATACCCTAGAAACGTAGAATAATGCCCCCCCCCCCCCCCCCAAGTGGGAAATCTCTGTTACAGATTAATTGGGCTGTATTCCCCCCTCTGGGTCCAGGAAGGGGTTAAGTGCTGGGAGAGCTGGGGGTCTCCTCCTTCAGCTTTATCACATCCAGATGCTGCAGGATGGTGGAGTGGCCCCTCTAACAAGTATCCACTTTCCTCTTTGATGTGGACAATGTTTACAATTCCTGGCTGAGCCCAATCCTCTCTCTCCCCAGGGAACATGTCCGGCTCCAAGGAGTGTAAATCACCCATCTAGGAATTCCCCCCCCCAGACACAAGAGCAGATCATCCCATTCTGTGTACATCCAGCTGCTCTCCCCTCTGTAATAAACACAACATCTTCAGCTTCCACCACCACCCTTTGCACACTACCAGCCCATGCAGGCTGTACATATGACAGGGCACCTTGACATGTAATTTACAAGGATTCCATCCAGTTGGTTAATGAAGATCAAGGACCCCAAATAATTAACTTTTCTAACACTTAGTGCCTCAATACCCCCCTGCTGTGAAGGTGGTCAGTTTTGTTTTGTTTTACTTCACTAGATGTAACTGCCATTTCTCAGGAAAAATCTGACATCTGACATTAAAGCACCACACCTGCAATTAAAGCGGCAATTAAGGCACAGCACCTAAATGTAATAAAGAAAAAGAAAAAAAAAAAGGGGGGGGGGGAAATAAGAACCAACATTTCAGGAGAATGCCCCCCCCCCCCGGGCTACAAATATACAAAAAAATATATATTTAAAAAAATGTTATATATATATATATATATATATATATATTTATTTATTTATTTATTTAATTAATTAATTAAAAAATATTATTATTTTATATATACATATTAATAAATAATCTTTAAATATATATATATATATATATATATATATATATATATATATATATATATATATACACATATACACACACACACACACACACACACACACATATATATATATACACATACATACATACATACACATGTATATTTAAAGATTATTATTTATTAATATATATATAAAATAATAATCTTTTTTAATTAATTAAATATATATATATATATATATATATATATATATATATATATATCTATATCTATCTATATCTGAAAGTAACCAGCACACTGGAAAATGTATGCATTACTGGAGACAGTTTGTGAAGAGGCTTAAAAAAACAAAAACAAAAAAAACACCTATGGGATTCTTGGTGGTAAACAGGAAGAGACCTGGCTGTGTCTGTGTAGATCACAGATGTCAAACACAAGGCCTGCGGGCCGAATCTGGCCCTCCGGGCCATTTCATGTGGCCCTTGCACCTCTCCTGCAGGTTTTGTCTTTACCCCCACCTTGTCTCAGCAGTCCTAGCAGAGAGAATAGAACTCCTCTGCCAAAACCTGCACTTCTCAATGCAGCTGCAGCACCCCTTCATCTCTGCCTCCCCTAGTTTCAGCATTCAGCAGACTCTGGTAACTGACTCCACTCCTCCTCTGGTCCTCCTCCAGACCCTGCACTTTCTGCTTTCCAGTTCTGCCCCCAAAGGGGGTGCACGGTGATGTTAGGAAGGGTGTGGGATTCTTGATATCTGATGTAATTGGGGGGGGTGCTTTGGACATCTAGTCTTATATATACACAACTGGCCCTTTGAGGGCAGCCATAATGCTGATACGGCCCACGATGAAATGGCGTTTGACACCCCTGGTGTAGATGATATGGATTGTAGGAGTGTGTGCTCCTGCAGATCCTCAGAATAAGAGAAGGAGCCGACAGGGTTACGACGTTACTGCTGTGAGGGCGACACGGCAATGAGGGGTGACGGAGACCCTGCACGGGGCACACAAGTGGAGAAGTTTGGGCTGTGGAGGTTTCGCACCCCCTGGAGGCAGACAATTCAGGACATTTACAGGTTCACACCTCGGGGAGGACAAGACTGCCCGTGGAAGACAAACATTTGCTGGTCTCGTAAAAATCAAACTTCTGACTGACTGAAGAGTCACAGGGCAGGTCAGTTTACAGGGCAGAGAGCGGATCAGAGCACAGCTACACAGAGGATTCTCCCATTAACAGCGTGAACGTCTAGTGACAATGTGAAATTCCTGCTTCATCCCGCCAGACAAGAGGCCAACGAAAACATTCCACAATGGCGGCAACCAGCCAATCCCAGAGCACCCGGGGACACCCCGCACAGGGTATACGGGCAATATACCCCACTATTCAATAACCAGGTCCAACACCAGGCTGGGGCGCAAAAGAGCTGAACTGTGCTCAAAAAAAGAAAGAAATCTTCCACTTGACTTCAATTTTTCACCTGAGCTTTGTCAAGCCCGTGGCGCAGACCGCTCGCATTTTGGCTGATTCAGCAGAAAATCGGCCAAACTTTAAAGCGGAGCTCCACCCAAAAGGGGAAGTTCCGCTTTAAGGACTGCTCCCTCGCTCCCCATTAAGGATTGGCACCTTTGGGGGGTGGAGGGGGGAGCGGATACCCGAATTTGACAGGTACCCGCTCCCACTTCTGGTCCGTTCGCCTATGTGATTGGAAACGGAAGGTGTCCTCCCTGTAGTCTCGTAGGACACGTGACAGGACCCAGAAGACTACAGGACCATTCATGAAGCGCAGCACTATTTGCGCATGCGCAGTGGGCACCCGGCTGTGAAGCCGCAAGCTATCACAGCCGGGTGCCCACACTGAAGATGCCGGCCTCCTGGAATACAGGACGGCCGGTAAAACGGGCTGCAGGGGACACCGAGGGACAGGTAAGCGGCTGTTTTTTCAAAGTCAGCAGCTACAGTTTTTGTATCTGCTGACTTTTATTTTTTGACAGGGTGAGCAGAACTCCGCTTTGAACCATGTATGTCCAGCTTAACCGGAGCTATAGAGCCATTTGCTGCACTTGTCACACAAGTCCTATTGATCGAAATGCGATCAGCAAAGCTTGCAAACAGACAGTTAATGAATGACAAAGCATGGAGGTGAAACCAGGTCCGGGCTCAGTGAGCCGGTGTCTGTGCATCTCCCTCCTGTACAAACCCACCTTCTCTCCAGAATACACAGCCACACAGAGGGTGCCAAGACCTGCTGGGCCCTGGTATCACCATTCACAATCCACACTAGTTCTTATCAAAGCAAGAACAAAGAATCATGACGCCGATTGTCATTTCTGGGTGATCGTTGTCAGAGTGCAAGCTCTTCAGGTTAGACACAAAGCGAAGAGCTCCAAAAGCCAAGTGTACAATCCAAACGCACACGTTAAAAATGTCGGTGTGTATAAGTGGGTGCTGCAGCGACCGTCGGCTGGAACCGAACAGAATCAGCAAGGGAAAATGTCACCAGCACACCGAGGATCACCAATATGGGTCCAAAGGTTTTAATGAACGATCACATAGTTACAGCAAGGCAACATTTCGGAGTCTCGTAGGATCCCTTCATCAGGCATGTGACGTCACATGCCTGATGAAGAGCTCCAAAAACCAGCACAGTGGCTAAATGGTTAGCACTTCCGCCTGGCAGTACTCGGGTCGTTGGTTCAAATCCCAGTCATGGCACCTCCTGTCTGGAGTTTGCATGTTCTCCCTGTGCCTGCGTGGGTTTCCTCCGGGTACTCCGGTTTCCTTCCACACTCCAAAAACATGCTGGGAGGTGTATTGGATCCTGTCAAAATTGGTCCTAGTATGTGTATGTATGAATGTAAGTTAGGGACCTTAGATTGTGCGCCCCTTGAGGGTTAGGGACCTTAGATTGTACGCCCCTTGAGGGTTAGGGACTGATGTGAATGTACAATATATAAGTAAAGCTCTGCATAAATTGACAGCGCTATATAAATGCCTGCGTAGGTTTCCTCCGGGTACTCCGGTTTCCTCCCACACTCCAAAGACATGCTGGTAGGTGTATTGCTCCTGTGTAAATTGTCCCTAGTATGTATGAATTAAGTTAGGGACCTTAGATTGTACGCCCCTTGAGGGTTAGGGACCTTAGATTGTACGCCCCTTGAGGGTTAGGGACCTTAGATTGTACGCCCCTTGAGGGTTAGGGACTGATGTGAATGTATAATATCTATGTAAAGTGCAGCCATAGTGCTCCTTGGTGTTCGATTTTTTTTTTTATTCTGCAATCATCTGTCTCCCTTCCAGGCACCACATACCCCACCAGAGCAGAAATCTCTGGACTGAGCAGGAACCATAAAAGGGTTGACAGACATATGATGAAAGATCCTTTCCCGTCCCGATTCTTGTATATTCATGTGTGCCTAGATCTGCCTCTCAACTTTTGCTTGAAAGTAGGAACCCTTTACTGGTCTCAGAGAATCACTGCAAATAATTAAAGAATTAAAAAAAAAACAAAAACCTGTAGCTACTGATTTTTAATAAACTCTTCACTGGTCTTCAGCCCCCCCCCCCCCCCCCGAACCTGAACCGAGGGCAGCCGGTTGGCCACTGCACAGCATATCTTCAGTAAGGGAAGCCGGCAGTGAAGGATTGCGGCGTCACAGCCGGTTTCATAAGGTGCATGCACGAGCCACACTGCGCTTTGTGAATGGTCCTGAGGCCTTCGGGGACCAGTGATGTGTCCCAAAAAGCTGCAGGCAAACAGGAGGAGGGGGGGGGGGGGGTCTAATCCAAGTGGAAGTGGGCATCTGTAAAAACCAGGTACCCACTATGTGCCAAGTATGACAGAGGAGGTGGGGGGAGGAGGGGGGACAGTGGAACTTTATTTTTTTGGGGTGAAGTTCCGCATTAACTATATGTACACCTCCCTGGATATTTGCGCAATGATCACTAGAGGAAAGCTCCTTACAGTTGTGGTCAGTAGGAAAAATTCCTCCTTGAAAACTAAAGAACCCCTAGCAACCTCTGGAGGAACCCGAAGGTTCCATGGAACTTTGGTTGAGAAAGGCTGGCCTAGACCTTATGGGCAGGCAAGTCCAAGGCTGGTTCAAGGGCACCCACCTTGGGTGCTT
Organism: Staurois parvus; assembly: GCF_062004578.1. Lineage (NCBI taxonomy): Eukaryota > Metazoa > Chordata > Amphibia > Anura > Ranidae > Staurois > Staurois parvus. The sequence continues at coordinate 804,097 of NW_028319049.1, forward strand.
CAGCAGGAGAGACAGCTCAGTGATGGGCAGGGGTTGCACACCTTGGCCTTAAAAGGACATTATTTCATAACGGAGCACACTTATTTATTTATTACAGGTACTTATATAGCGCCATCAATTTACGCAGTGCTTTACATATATATTGTACATTCACATCAGTCCCTAACCCTCAAGGGGCGTACAATCTAAGGTCCCTAACCCTCAAGGGGCGTACAATCTAAGGTCCCTAACTCACATTCATACTTACACATACTAGGGACAATTTAGACAGGAGCCAATTAACCTACCAGCATGTCTTTTGGAGTGTGGGAGAAAACTGGAGTACCCGGAGGAAACACACACAGGCACAGGGAAAACATGCAAACTCCAGCCAGTTGGGATTCGAACCAATGACCCGAGTACTGCCAGGCGGAAGTGCTAACCACTTAGCCACTGTGCTGCCCATACACAGAATAATCACTAACCATTCCTGTCTGTATGTTATCTGTTAGAAGGTCACTGTGCGCATGCCGTGGAACTAGCATTGTTGTGGGATTTGGGCAATGCAAGTCTCAGCTATTGTGACAGGTCCTCTTGAGCCTCCCTGGGGCTCTGGATTGATGTGTGTTTGCTCTGGACAGGTTTTGTATAAATAAGGTCTGACATACAATGGAACAGAGCGGGAGGGAAGGTCCCAGGTTAAGAGGCTAATTACACGCTCCTCCCCACAGCTTTAGAAGTGTAAGTAGAACCTCTTGTTGTTTGTGGAGTCAGAGAGAGATCTGTGTCCAGGGACCTGGTCTCAGGAGGTCAGAGGTCACACAAAGGGCCAAAATCATAAAAAGGTGTAATCACAGCTCATATGCCATACAGTAGTCAATATTACAGATGTCAGAGGTGAGTGGGGGGAGGGAGCGCTAAGACTCATCTACCCTGTGTGCGTTTGGGGATGGACCATCAGCAATGGGGGTTAGTAGAAGGTTCATGTGGAGGTGGTGTCCAAGTCCATCTGTAGTGGGGGGCTTGTAGTAGTATGGACTTGTCCGAGGAAGCAGCCGGCTGTAAGAGCTTGTAGATACTCCTAATGCAGGTAGAGGAGACGGCAGCGACACCAAGTGTAGACGGGTGAAATCAGGCAGATTTAATGGTAAAATTACACTCACATAGATAGGTAACAGGTAGGCATGTCAAGTGATGGCGGTCCAGTGGGAGTGCAGTCAAAAGACCTGATGCTCCCACTGGACCTCCATCACTTGACATGCCTACCTGTTACCCATATATCTCGCCTTGGCTATTGCAACATCCTCCTCATGGGCCTACCTCACCGCAGGCTATCCCCTCTTCAGTCTATCATGAATGCTGCTGCCAGACTTATCCACCTTACTAATTGTTCTGTATCTGCCACCCCTCTCTGCCAATCCCTCCACTGGCCTCCTCTCAGTGTCCTCCACCCCTCTCTGCCAATCCCTCCACTGGCCTCCTCTCAGTGTCCTCCACCCCTCTCTGCCAATCCCTCCACTGGCCTCCACTCAGTGTCCTCCATCCCTCTCTGCCAATCCCTCCACTGGCTCCCCATTGCCCAACGGATAAAATTCAAAACATTAACAATAAACATATAAAGCCATTTATAACTCTGCCCCAAATTACATCAACGATCTTGTCTCCAAATATCACCCAAACCGTCCTCTCTGCTCCTAGCTCCCTTGTCTCCTCCTCCCATGCTTGTCTCCAGGACTTTTCCAGAGCTTCCCTCATCCTCTGGAACTCTCTACCCCAATTTATCAGACTATCGCCTACTCTGCTCACATTTAGGCGATCTCTGAAAACCTCTCTCTTCAGGGAAGCCTATCCTGCCCTCAGCTAATACTGGAATCTTCTACTCTTCCAACCACTCCATCCCCCACAGTTATTACCTTTTGTACCACTAGCCCCTCCCTCCTAGATTGTAAGCTCCAAGGAGCAGGGCCCTCCTATCCCTCTTGTATTGAACTGTATTGTAGCTGTATTGTCTCCCGTTATATTATAAAGCGCTGAGCAAACTGTTGGCGCTATATAAATCCTGTATAATAATAACAGTAATAATAATATTACAGATGTCTCCTGGGATCATACATCCGGTGGGTGTTGGTACACAGATATCCAGAAGGGTCATTCCTCCCAAAACTGATTGATGACGATACCCTGAATTGCAAAACAGATTCTTGTATTGCTGGAGGACTCCAATGGTGAAACTCCCCCATACATGAAGTCCCCCATCTCTTGCTAAGGGAAAAAGAATCTCAAACCTCCTGCTGTAGTCTCCATAAAATATTTATCAACACAAATTGGGCAAGCAGAGTGGAGTGGAACTGGGAGCCCAGATGGAAATTCCTGCCCACCAGACTCCCCCAACAGTACAGCAAGCCTCCACAACCAGATGTAATCTTTTAGTTAAGTGTTCTCTGGCTGCAAGGGGTAACCTCTCTTTCCTGGTGTTGACAATGTCAGAGAGGCAGGAAATGATGCTGCCTGTATGGACGCCAGATAGTCTGCAGAGTCCCTACTACTAAATGGCAGTTGCCACACCAGCACCACCTAGTGCTCAGTACTTACTGCTACATGGTTCTCTGCATGTTCACAGATGAACGGAACTCATAACATCAAGATCTGCCATCTAGAAAGGTTAGCTGTGTCTAAACAGCAATCTTAATTATGTAGGTTTTGTCTTGGATCACTCCTGAAAAACAGCAGTGTACTGACTGCACATAGGCACTCCTGTTCTGTAGCCTCATAGCTGTATGCCTGCAGTGTGACATCTAACGCACTGCTGTCTGACTGCTAGTCTTGCCGGATTTGGTCATTTCACTACTGTGCTATTTACGGTTTTCTTTGCTGGAGAGGAAACTGTAACAGAGGACCTGCACTTCAAGGACGTCCTGCTTCTGCTTCATCCATTCTGTAGATCTGTGCTCTATCAAGTATTACCCCACCAAAAATAAAACCACCAGTTAGGAAGTGTGGCAACTGTGGCTTGAGGAAGGGAGCCCTGCCTCTTTCTTTTCCAAAATGTTTATTGGATTTAAAGTGATTTTAAACATGTCATACTCGCCTGCTCTTCTAAGGTCTTCCCCACCTCCTCCCCCCCTGCCGAGAGCCCCATAAGAACTTGCTATGGGGGCAATCATGCGGGCTGGATCCCGAGCCCCGCTGTGTGTGTCCATAGACTGACAATTTTGAGACAAAAAAAAAAATATATATATATTTTTGACTTTTTGCTAATAAACATATCCAGTAAAAAAAAAAAAAAAAAAAAAAAAAAAAAATCAAATTTCATCATAAATTTAGACCAATGTATTCTGCTCCATGACTGCAAAAAAAAAAAAAAAATCCCAATACGTGTAAATTAATTGGTTTACATGACATTTACAGTGTTGACAAAATGGCGGTATATATACTGGGATTTTTTTTTATTGTTTACTAGTAATGGCAGCGATCAGTGACTGCGGCAGGCATTCTGACATTGGGGGGAACTGACTTGGTGTTACTGACATCAACACGGTGATCTGTGCTCCAAAAAAATAAATAAAAGGGGGGGGGGGTTAACATGAGGGACGATCAAAGAGTTAACTGTGGGCTGGGTGTTTTTTACTAGTGGCCAGTGTGTTGGTACTTCACTGTAAGCACACTGCTTTGAATGGCTGTGCAGAGCCATGCAAAGCAGTGCGCTGGAGCTGATAGGGAGAACGGTTTTATTTACAAACAGTTCTGCTCACCGTCAGAGATCCTTGGCAATCACAGGGTGCTGGCAAGTAATCATCGGCCAAGACTCAGTGATTGACAGCCACGAATGGCAGCGCAGGTAGGGCATTTGCTCGCCCCCTACCCAGAAATGCGAAATCACGTATATATACACATTTTGTGCATCCGTGCTGCCCTGTAGCAGTATTTCTGCTATAAAGGCGGTCGGGAAGCAGTTAAGGGAGATAAATCAAAAACGCACTGGTGTCAATAGATTACTGGCTGATATACACAAGAAAAGCTGTACGCACTGTCCATAACCACATAACCAATCCCATTCATGTAGATTTTAAAGGCAATACTTACCTGCTCTGTGCAGTCCTTTTGCACAGATCAGCCCTGATCCTCTTATTGGGTTCCCCACAGGCGCTCCTGGCCCCTCCCTCCTGCTGAGTGCTCCCAGAGCAAGAAGCTTGCTATGGGGGCACCCAAGCAGGTGCGCTCCCGCACCGCTGCTCTGCCTGTCCATTCAAACACTGAGCTGCAGCTTTGCCCCACCCCCTCTCTCAACTCATTCGCTGACTGGTTGTGGTTGAAAGCAGCAGGAGCCAATGGCTCCAACTGTTGTCTCAGCCAATGAGGAGCCCTGTGTACATAGCTGGATCGCAATGGGGCTCAGGTAACTATTAGGGGCGGGGCTGCAGCACTCAGAAAGTTTTTTTCCCTTCATGCAAAGAATGCAGGAAGGTAAAAAACCTTGAGCCTTTACAACCACTTTAAGGGGAAAAACCTGACTAGCTGCTACGGGTAACACAGCAAGTTCATTTGTCGGTCCTTACCATACATTCTCCACAATTCTCATTAGACATATCATCTGCACATTTACATAGCAGACAGGCCGCATGCAGCGTCCTGTGCCACCCTGGCGCCCGCTGTATAAACGTAAAGACCGGCAGACAGAGGGTGGATGAATGCTGCAGTCAGCAGAATGAAACAAAGACACAGATTGTTGTAATGTGAAATGTAGTGCGATATCTGACACGTTACATACATACATACATATTCATGGTACTCACTGCTCAAACTACACAGTGCTGCTCTGCATGTATCCTTCCATTAGTGGCTGCACATCTCCCCCTAGTGGCTGGTCTGCACACCCACACTGGGGCTCAGTGAGCACACTGCTCCCCTACAATCGGATTCTGATGTCTATATCCCATCTCTCTGGACCCCGCATTCACTATATCCGGTCTCCCCGGACCCTGCATTCACTATATCCGCTCTCCCCGGACCCTGCATTCGCTATATCCGCTCTCCCCGGACCCCGCATGAATCTCAAACCTCCTGCTGTAGTCTCCATCAGCAGTATATAGCAGTCTTGTGACTTCTATCAGTGTCCAGCTGAGGAGGAGTTTTCATTCTCCTCTGACTGTTATGAGGCTGTATGACCCCTGACCCTCTGTCTGCAGGTAGCCATGTAACTTATCACAGACAGGTTGGGGGTGGGAGGACTAGGGAAGACAGAATTCAAGCAGCCTTCCCAAGTAGCCATGTGACTTGTCGCAGACAGGTTGGGGGTGGGGGGGGGGGGGTGGGGGGGATGAGGACTAGGGAAGACAAAATTTAAGCAGCCTTTCCAGGTAGCCATGTGACTTGTCACAGATAGGTTGGGGGGGGTGGGGACTAGGGAAGACAAAATTTAAGCAGCCTTCCCAGGTAGCCATGTGACTTGTCACAGACAGGTTGGGGGGGGCGGGGACTAGGGAAGACAAAATGTAAGCAGCCTTCCCAGGTAGCCATGTGACTTGTCGCAGACAGCACCAATATGGAAGTTTAGGGTAAACATGCCCCATTACTGAAATGATTCCGGGATACTCACCCACAGTGGTTCCATCTTCTCCCATGATACACTTCATAGCGGTAATGATCTGCTCTACCACGGGCGGAGACATGGAGGTAGCGTATGCAGTGCTGTGTGAGTGTTTTCGTAGATATTCTATGAGGACCTGGTGAGAAGACAGACAGATATGGAGATATAAGAATCCACCTAGATCAACTTCCAAATAAAAGGCTTAGAATTCCAACACGGTAGAAGTGATGTTCACTAACCGGATCCCAAATAATCCATTTCTGTAGCTGTAACCCATTACGGAATAAAGCTGAACCCCAACGAGATCCATTATATGGTCAACGTTTATAGGCAACCCTTCTAAATGACCAACTCTGATCTATGGACGGGTACTGGTAATACTGGCACATACAGGTATCTTTAGAGAATTTAGCTGTCCCAACAGTTTGTGGAAGGTATTTTCTGTCCTAACAGGACTGTGCTCCTCTGTACAAAGCCATGGCCATAGAGACACGGCTTGATCAGTTTGGTGTGAACAACTAGATCAGGGGTGCTAGACCTTTTGAGGAGTGAGGGCCATTTAAGTGATTTGGCAACCGGCAACAATGAAAGGAAATGGTTCAGAATTTTGAATTTTTTATTTTGAATAGCATAGTAAACATTTTCCCCCTGCAGCTAGTGAATGCTGGAGGAAGGTAGAGGAGGAGAAGCCGGCTTTCAGTGGTTGCAGGAGGAAAATAGAAAAGGATTGGTTCCTGTAAATGCTGCCCCTCCTGTCAAAGTGTAAAACAGAATGTGATAGGTAGGCCGCATGGGCCCCCTGGAGCATAGGGCAGGGTCGCCATTGTGACCCCTTAGTCTATACCAGTGGCTGGTAGGGGGGTTGGTAAAACATGTCAACTATGGGGTTTTACTGCTCCCAAATGCAAAAATAAATGAACCCTTACTGCTCTGAGGCCCCTATAAGGCTGCTTTCACAAGGATGTGCTGCTGTTTACCTGAACCATGGGTGAAGCGCAGTGCACCTGCGGCTTTCCTGCAGGTTAGCTGCGCTTTGCTATTGATTTCAATTATATCCTGCAGTTGTGGCTCACTTTCAGAAAGCGCACCAAACCCGCAGGATATATTAGAAGCTTAAGGCTCAGTGCAGTGGCCACAGGAAAGCTGCAGGTGCACTATGGATCCGTGGGAAAACAGCCTAAAAACACTTTTTAACCACTTCCCATCCGCCCGTTTTATATAAACGGCCGGACGGTGGCAGTGCAGGGTTGGGTGGCCGTTTATAAATGGCCTCCCCGCCCCCTGCTTGTGCGCACTCCCTGGAAGCGTGCAGCACCGCGATCCGGTGCCCGCTGTGTCCTCCGGACACAGTGGAACACCGATCGTCGTATGGGACCTCTCTGCGAGGTCCCGATCATGTGATCACTGATTGGATCAGTGATCACATGCAAAGTAGTAAGCAAGATGTCACCTTCTGACATCATTGCTTACTACGTGTGAAATCTGTGAATGATCACAGAGGTCACAAGGTACAGGGCTATTCACAACAGCCTTGTACCATGTGACAAGCTGTGACCAATCACAGTTCACACAGTAGTTCTCAATGGCTGCAAGAATGCAGCCAGAGAAGGAGAAATTATTGCTTTTACAGCCTTTATGGGTGTAAAAGCAATCAGTGGTAAAAAAAAAAAAAAATCTTCATTACCCCCCACAAGTAGTACAGTGTCACCATGGTGTACTGTACTGCTAGGGTGCCAGTATGTTAAAAAATAAATATAAAAAAAAAAATGTAAAAATTATAATTTTTGGTTATAAACTAATTTGGGTTTTTTTTTTTTTTGTTTTTTTTAACTAAAAAGATAACGGAATAAATTTTGGCCAAGATTTATGATGAAATATTATTTATTTGCAAAATTTTATAAGAAAAACTTTTTTTCAAAATTTTTGGACATTTTCATTTACATAGCAAAAAAAAATAAAAATCCCAGTGGTGAATAAATACCACCAAAATAAAGCTTTATCTGTCATAAAAAAAATGATAAAAAATTCATATGGGTACAGTGTTGCATGACCGAGCAATTGTCATTCAAAGTGTGATAGTGCTGAAAGCTGAAAATTGGTCTGGACAGGAAGGGGGTAAAAGTGTCCGGACTGGAAGTGGTTAAAAAATGATAACAAGCCCATTGCAAAACTCAGTGATGTTTAATAAACTGTCCCTTTCCTCTTCCAGCTTCTGCTTGCATTGCTCTCCAGGCTGCTAGAAAGGTCCCAGACGACGTGCACTTGGCATCACTCCGCCTGGGACAGGAGCCGGCACTACAGATGAAGCATTGACTCCTACTCCCCCCATGGCCGCTTGTTTCCTCTGCGGCCAGCACCGGCTCCATGCACTCTGATGCTCTGGCATGGCGGGGTGACAATCCAAGATCTGGGCTTGCCAACCTGCCATTCCAAAGCATGAGGTCATGGGCTACATCAGAGGGCTGAGCACCCCTGACCTCAACTCCAACACCTTTGGGATGACTTGAAATGCCAGTTGTGAATCTGATCTTATTATCAACATCAGTACCTGACCTCACAAATGGCCTCAAATTTCCAGACACCAAAATGTTGTGGAAAGTGTTCCCAGAAGAGTGGTGGATGGAGCAGCCAACAAGGCAGAGGGGGGATTTGGAGTCCACACTAATGACCATAAAGCAAGCTAGTCAGTCTGGATTAGTTTCATTCAAATATTTCCTGTACGGCGGCACTCAATGAAGAGAAGCAACACTAAGCCAATCAGGTTTTACTGCACTGCACATGTGTTGACAGCAGAGTGTGCATTAGGATGACTATCAGTCTGCATCTGCACCTTTATTTTCCAGTCAGCTGGGTGAAAGGGTAAGGAGCAAGCTGTGCTGATTCTGCAGTGGTGAAGCTCTGGTTGTGCTATCTGGCAGGGGTGTGGGGGGAATCACAAGTCTGGCCAGTAAAACAACTCCTATATCTATCCATCCATCTATCTATCTATCCATCCAGTCATATCTGACCCTTGCATGGACTGTCACTCGTAAGCAACCTATTCCATGAATTCTCCTAGCAATTATTTTTACAGGGTAGGTTGCCAGGTCTTTCCCCAACCCCCACCATGCAGGAGATCCCGCATGGCCAGGGATGAAACTAGGGCAATTTTTAGACAGGAGCCAATTAACCTACCAGCATGTCTTTGGAGTGTGGGAGGAAACCGGAGTACCCGGAGGAAACCCACGCGAACACAGGGAGAACATGCAAACTCCATGCAGGAGGCGCCATGGTCGGGAATCAAACCCATGACCCAATTACTGCAAGGCAGAAGTGATAACCACTAAGCCACTGTGCCGTCCAACTCCTATAGGTGGTTTTGTAATTGTGTAATTACATGCTTGTCCAGAGCCTGAATGTTCTGCATCAGTGAAATTGAAAAACATAACATGTTTCTAAACTAAAAATTTACTTTTAGTTTAGGCAGTGCTGTGCCACGTTCCATGAAAACATTCAATGACAGAAGCTTTTCTACCAGGCCAAACCGACATCTCCTCCTAGTCTCTCTGTATAGCCCGTCTTCATCCTGTCAGAACATGAGGTACTCACCTTACTGCCACCAATGTAGCCTCCAGCACCTCCAAAGCTCTTGGTAAACGTCCCCATCATGATGTCCACATCTTGGGGGTCTAAGCCAAAATAGTCCACTACCCCTCTGCCATTTGGTCCCAGCGCACCAATACTGTGTGCCTCGTCCAGGTACAAGTAGGCTTTGTACTTCTTCTTCAAGGCAATAACTTCAGGTAAGCGGACAATGGATCCCTCCATGCTAGAAGTGGGATGAGAAGGTTCAACATTAATAACCCAACGATAGATGTCCAACCTTCACCCCTCTCCCCACCACATCAGCTGTTGTCCCCTTACTTGCCTGTAAATCCCTTCCACCACAATGAGGATCTTCTTCCAGGGTCTATGTGTGCGAGGCTGGCCCTGTACAATGGCATCTTTCAGCAGCTTCTCCAGGCTTTGCATGTCTGCAAATAAGCCATTGTTTACTTTTCTCCAAAGCACAGAGAGACCTTCGTGTCTCCAGATCTAATATTTCCACTCATCGCTGCACTTGGTTGTGTGGTTTAGAACCAAAACAACATCAATGTCTAATTAAAGGTTGCTGCACTTACTATTGTGCTTGAAGATGCGTATTGTTGCCCCCGAAAGGCGGGCACCCAGGACCAACGAGGCATGGTTCAGCTCATCACTTAGTATCAGACACCCCTGCAAAAATGAGGAGGACATGTGAGATGACCATCAACACAGCAGAGAACTTGAAGCATTGGACAAGCCTCCAACACCAACCTTTCCAACCAGTGCTGGAATATTCATGGAATTTGTAGCAAAACCCATCCCATATGCCAAGGCAGCCTCCACTCCTAGAAAGCGAGCAACCAGGCGCTCTAGCTCTTCATGTGTATCTAGATTACCTGCAGAAACATCGTTGATAAGTGTCAGAGCTCCAGAAAATACCAGATGGCATCATCACAGAAAAGAAAAAGAGTCAAGTACTGGTACTAGGTTTGGAGCAACTCCAGGAGAGCAAATCCCCAGGAGCGGACCAACCCCAAGAGCGAGAGAGACATTAGATACCCCGACCTCCGGGATGCAGATCCCCGGGAGCGGACCGACCTCCGGGATGCAAATCCCCGGGAGCGGACCGACCTCCGGGATGCAAATCCCCGGGAGCGGACCGACCTCCGGGATGCAAATCCCCGGGAGCGGACCGACCTCCGGGATGCAAATCCCCGGGAGCGGACCGACCTCCGGGATGCAAATCCCCGGGAGCGGACCGACCTCCGGGATGCAAATCCCCGGGAGCGGACCGACCTCCGGGATGCAAATCCCCGGGAGCGGACCGACCTCCGGGATGCAAATCCCCGGGAGCGGACCGACCTCCGGGATGCAAATCCCCGGGAGCGGACCGACCTCCGGGATGCAAATCCCCGGGAGCGGACCGACCTCCGGGATGCAAATCCCCGGGAGCGGACCGACCTCCGGGATGCAAATCCCCGGGAGCGGACCGACCTCCGGGATGCAAATCCCCGGGAGCGGACCGACCTCCGGGATGCAAATCCCCGGGAGCGGACCGACCTCCGGGATGCAAATCCCCGGGAGCGGACCGACCCCAAGAGCGAGAGAGACATTAGATACCCCGACCTCCGGGATGCAAATCCCCGGGAGCGGACCGACCTCCGGGATGCAAATCCCCGGGAGCGGACCGACCTCCGGGATGCAAATCCCCGGGAGCGGACCGACCTCCGGGATGCAAATCCCCGGGAGCGGACCGACCTCCGGGATGCAAATCCCCGGGAGCGGACCGACCTCCGGGATGCAAATCCCCGGGAGCGGACCGACCTCCGGGATGCAAATCCCCAGGAGCGGACCGACCTCCGGGATGCAAAATTCCCGGGAGCGGACCGACCTCCGGGATGCAAAATTCCCGGGAGCGGACCGACCTCCGGGAAGCAAAATTCCCGGGAGCGGACCGACCTCCGGGAAGCAAAATTCCCGGGAGCGGACCGACCTCCGGGAAGCAAAATTCCCGGGAGCGGACCGACCTCCGGGATGCAAATCCTCGGGAGCGGACCGACCTCAGTGATGCAAATCCTCGGGAGCGGACCGATCTCAGGGATGCAAATCCTCGGGAGCGGACCGACCTCAGGGATGCAAATCCTCGGGAGCGGACCGACCTCAGGGATGCAAATCCTCGGGAGCGGACCGACCTCAGGGATGCAAATCCTCGGGAGCGGACCGGCCTCAGGGATGCAAATCCTCGGGAGCGGACCGGCCTCAGGGATGCAAATCCTCGGGAGCGGACCGGCCTCAGGGATGCAAATCCTCGGGAGCGGACCGGCCTCAGGGATGCAAATCCTCGGGAGCAGACCAGCCTCAGGGATGCAAATCCTCGGGAGCGGACCGGCCTCAGGGATGCAAATTCCCGGGAGCGGACAGACCTCAGGGATGCAAATTCCTGGGAGCGGATCGGCCCCATGGATGCAAATCCTCGGGAGCGGACCGACCTCAGGGATGCAAATCCTCGGGAGCGGACCGACCCAAAGAAAGCAAATTTCCCGGAGAAGACTAACCCCATGAAATTAAATCCCTGTGAGCGGACGAACCCCAAGAGGCAAATAAATGGGAGAGAAACAACCTTGGGAGAGCAAATCACATAGTCAGACCAACTCAAGGAAAGCAAAGCAGACAGCCTGATCGAACCACAGGGTCAGACATGGAATAGGGCCTGTACCAGGTGCAGCCCAATCCCAATACAGGTCTGTTATCAGGGGCTAAACCAATCACAGGAGAAAGGCAGCCAATCCCAGCAGTTGGCATGTAACTTCCATCCCACATTTAGTAAAAGCACAAAACTCTTGACGTTCCGCCTCCCAAGCTTTCGTTCCGCCTCCCAAGCTTTGCATAAAACCAATCAGAACATATAGCAACGTACGGATAGACAAAAGGAAAAGAACAGATCTGTTACCCAATTCAGCCTCAAACATTTCCTCAAATTCACACAAATGAATGCAAAAAAGGTGAAAACAGAGTTCTAATGGCAAAGTGAAAAAAGTGATGAATATGGACAGTTAGGTGAAAACTGATTAAATCCATCAAAGAGGCATTCCAATAAAATGTCATTCTCCAGAGGAAAGGATCTGCAAAACCGATTCCCCGCATAACAAACAAAACTGTGACATCTATTCTGCCCTATAGAGGGAGACAAATATACAAATGTAGAGTTCTCCTGACACCCGAGTCACAAGACGCAGCTTGTCCACCTTCACCGCATGTGACACCACTGCACTGGAACTAGCATGCAACCCCAATCCCGAGTGTAGCAGCTTCCACCTGAGGATTCTCACATTGGAAATCTTTCTTCTGACAGGTTGTCTTAAAGTGTTACTAAACCCACAACAGTACAATCAGTCTGTATATGCAGTAAAGCATGCTGGTTATACTCACTGTGGAGCCTAAGGGGTTAAACCTCTGCATTGTGTAAAAAGACGGTCCGGGGAGAGCGGCTATAGTGAATGCGGGGTCCGGGGAGAGCGGCTATAGTGAATGCGGGGTCCGGGGAGAGCGGCTATAGTGAATGCGGGGTCCGGGGAGAGCGGCTATAGTGAATGCGGGGTCCGGGGAGAGCGGCTATAGTGAATGCGGGGTCCGGGGAGAGCGGCTATAGTGAATGCGGGGTCCGGGGAGAGCGGCTATAGTGAATGCGGGGTCCGGGGAGAGCGGCTATAGTGAATGCGGGGTCCGGGGAGAGCGGCTATAGTGAATGCGGGGTCCGGGGAGAGCGGCTATAGTGAATGCGGGGTCCGGGGAGAGCGGCTATAGTGAATGCGGGGTCCGGGGAGAGCGGCTATAGTGAATGCGGGGTCCGGGGAGAGCGGCTATAGTGAATGCGGGGTCCGGGGAGAGCGGCTATAGTGAATGCGGGGTCCGGGGAGAGCGGCTATAGTGAATGCGGGGTCCGGGGAGAGCGGCTATAGTGAATGCGGGGTCCGGGGAGAGCGGCTATAGTGAATGCGGGGTCCGGGGAGAGCGGCTATAGTGAATGCGGGGTCCGGGGAGAGCGGCTATAGTGAATGCGGGGTCCGGGGAGAGCGGCTATAGTGAATGCGGGGTCCGGGGAGAGCGGCTATAGTGAATGCGGGGTCCGGGGAGAGCGCCTATAGTGAATGCGGGGTCCGGGGAGAGCGGATATAGTGAATGCGGGGTCCGGGGAGAGCGGATATAGTGAATGCGGGGTCCGGGGAGAGCGGATATAGTGAATGTGGGGTCCGGGGAGAGCGGATATAGTGAATGCGGGGTCCGGGGAGAGCGGATATAGTGAATGCGGGGTCCGGGGAGAGCGGATATAGTGAATGCGGGGTCCGGGGAGAACGGATATAGTGAATGCGGGGTCCGGGGAGAACGGATATAGTGAATGCGGGGTCCGGGGAGAACGGATATAGTGAATGCGGGGTCCGGGGAGAACGGATATAGTGAATGCGGGGTCCGGGGAGAACGGATATAGTGAATGCGGGGTCCGGGGAGAACGGATATAGTGAATGCGGGGTCCGGGGAGAACGGATATAGTGAATGTGGGGTCCGGGGAGACCAGATATAGTGAATGCGGGGTCCGGGGAGACCAGATATAGTGAATGCGGGGTCCGGGGAGACCAGATATAGTGAATGCAGGGTAGGTTTAGTAACACTTTAAAGTTGATTTCTTGGCAAATATTTACCCTGAGTGATATATTCTAACTTATCATTGGCATTGGAGAAAAAGAAAAAAAAAAAAAAACTAAACCCTTTTTACTCACCTATCCTCACAGTCAAGTGACTCTCCAGTCTTGAGTCGTGTTCTTTTCACATGAGACAGGGTCCTTTCTTCGGGTGTCCACATCACTGCCTAACACAGACATTTCTTGTCAGTTGTCCAGCGGCGGAGTCCTCTCAGGATCCAGAAAAGCAGGGAAGTTCGCATGAAAGGATTGGCTGGGCGTGGGGCACATGTGCAGCGCTGGATTAGCGGTCCCCTGCACCTGGAAATAGCACCGGTGAGGGACCTGCATAAAAAAACTTCAGGGGGAAAAATTCAGGTGTGTTACGAGGGGTGGAAGGGGGTCTATTATTTGCAGGGAGATGGACTTTAAAAGAGCATGTCAGCACAAGAGACCCCAGTAATGAAGGGAGGGGAGCATAATGGCTGCTTAATACAAGGCGAGGGTTTTCTGTGCCAGTTTCTGTTTTACACGTCAATAAAGATCACGCGGGTACATTCCGTGCATTCGGGCAAACGCTGCGTCATAATCCGTACTCACCCATTTCTTGCCGTGTGCTACACACACCTCCTCCATACTGATGCAGCACACTGGATGCAGCATCGGCACATACTCCGTGATTCCTTGCAAAACCCAGGTAGTTATAGGAGCCCATATTCATCACACCCTTTATTACCCGGCCTGAAAACCTGAATTAAAAAGAAAAAAAAATAAATCAGCTAATCATAATGCTGAGCTGGCAAGCCCCTACAGTGCCCAGCCTGCATCCTTCCCAATGGCTCTTGCACAGAGAGAGGGCGACATCACAGCCGGAAGGAAGACATACAGATCACATCAGGGTAACAAATCTACAAATACTTGTGTGCTGCACTATTTTCATGTGCAAATTATATATGAATGATTACAGCTCACCAAAAAAGTATGTTCACCACAAATATGAAAAACATACAAATATGTGATGCGCAGCTGTATAAATAAACAAATAACCGTGTCTGTATGTGTTATTAAAACAAACATGATGGCCTCCCCCATCCTCTGGATCTCCCTACCCCAATCCATCAGACTATCGCTACTCTGCTCACTTTTAGGCGATCTCTGAAAACCTCTCTCTTCAGGGAAGCCTACCCTGCCCTCAGCTAATACTGGAATCCTCTACTCTTCCAACCACTCCATCCCCCACAGCCATTACCTCGTGTACCACTATCCCCCCCCTCCTAGATTGTAAGCTCCAAGGATTAAGAATAATTGATTTATTATATTTAATAGTATCATATTATAAACATGTAAAAATATAGATTATTAGTTTGTATTATTATTGTAGTACTAATAATAAATATAATTTAATTTATATCTCCTAGATTGTAAGCTCCAAGGAGCAGGGCCCTCAAATCCCTCTTGTATTGAACTGCATTGTTACTGTACTGTCTCCCACCATAATGTAAAGTGCTGAGCAAACTGTCGGCGCTATATAAATCCTGTATAATAATAATATTAGATAGCAAAAAACAAATATATAATAAAATTCAACTTGATTGCACACCCATCTGTAGTCTGAGTGAAAACGTCCTCATACACAGACCGTACAGTCTTATAATGCAAAATGTGCTCCCAGTGTACGATTTCTACAAAGTCCCAGTGCTGTACAGGCTATCTTACAAATCGTGCTTACAAACTGCACTGCAAGATGAACCCTGATGAAGTCACGTAATCAGTGACGAAACGCGCGTGAAGGAGCAACAAGAAGTCAGAACTGAGGACCAGTACAGCAGCAGCACATGCAGAGTTTTATTCTGATGTCTTTTATATTGTGAGTTTGCGGTTTTTAAAAGTGAGTGGAATCTTGTTTTAATAAATTCAACTATATATATTAAAGTGGAGCTCCACTTAAAAGGGGAAGTTCCACTTTAAGGACTGGTTCTCTGCTCCTCATGAGGAATTGGCACCTTTGGGGAGTGGGTTCCCGATTCTGACAGGTACTCACTGCTCCCACTTCCGTTTCGACTGCCTAAGCGATCTGAAGCGGAAGTTGTCCAAATCCTGCCCACCACCCGCATTCTTCTGACATGACAGGTCCCAGAAGACTACGAGATCATTCACAAGGCCCAGCGCTACATTCCCATGCGCAGTGGACACCCAGCTATGAAGCTGCAAACAGTCACAGCTGAGTGCCCACACTTAAGATGCCGGGGAGAGAGGATGGCATATGAACCCAGATGGTGTGAACATACCACTGGATCCTAGGACAGGTCAGTGACTGTTTTTTTTAAAAGTCAGCAGCTACAGTTTTTGTAGCTGCTGACTTTGTCAGATTTGACTGGAGCTCCGCTTTAAATACTACACTATCAGCACCCCTATGTGGCTTTGAGTTCACCTCACAAAGAAACAGATCAAGAAAATCACAGGAGAGTCCAGGACCAATGAGAGGTCTCTATCACTAGGGGCAGCACAGTGGCTAAATGGTTAGCACTTCCACCTGGCAGTACTAGGGTTGTTGGTTCAAATCCCAACCACGGCACCACCTGCCTGGAGTTTGCATGTTCTCCCTGTTCCTGCGTGGGTTTCCTCCGGGTACTGCAGTTTCCTCCAAAGACATGCTGGTAGGTGAATTGGCTCCTGTCTAAATTGTCCCTAGTATGTGTATGTATGAATGTGAGTTAGGGACATTAGATTGTACGCCCCTTGAGGGTTAGGGACTGATGTGAATGTACAATATATATGTAAAGCTCTGCGTAAATTGATGGCATTCTTCTGTCTGTGCTTACTTGAAGGTCCAGTTGTAATCATCGGTGTATCTTTCCAGAACATCTACCCGTTCGCCAGGAACGCTGCAGACTGGCCGATTCCAGTTGTCCCGAATTCTCATATACAGATTCCGCGTGTAGAAGTTTTCAAAGTCCTGGTAGAGTGGCACAAAGTCCTATGGGGAAAAACAGGTCATGTGATCCAGAGCAAAAACCTGGGACTACACCCTTTACACACCATCCAACCCACGCAATCTTTCTCCAAGCAGAAGGCAGCACTATTTCCTCTGTTAGTAATGAAGTCTCACTCTGAAGCCAGCGCCATTTACAGTATGGAGGGAAAAGCTTCATTCTTACCAGGTATTGATGGTGGCTGGCGAGGACCCAAAGGAGCTGCCATCTCAAGCTCTGGGAGAAGACTCAATCCCACACACAAGTTGATCTAGGCCAGGGGTAGGCAACCTGCGGCTCTACAGGTGTTGCAGAACTACAAGTTCCATCATGCCTCTGCAAGTCATAGCTGTAACTGTCAGTTTTGTAATGTTGCAATGCATCATGGGAAATGTAGTTCCACCACAGCTAAAGATCCACAGGTTGCCTACCCCTGACCTAGACCATTCCCAACTAACAGTTGCAAAGTTGTCATGCTGATCCTCCTCAGTACAAATGAGCCACAGATATAGAACTCATATACAGCTATTTAAAGTTATTCTTCTTTAAAATAATAAGCATGTTATACTTACCTGCTCTGTGCATTAGTTTTGCCGCCTTTTTCTCGGGTCCTCAGTCAGTGATCCTGGCTCCTCCCCCCTGCCTAGTGCCCCCATAGCAAGCCGCTTGCTAAGAGGGCACTTGTGCAAACTCACTCCTGAGCCAGCTCTGTGTGTCCATTGAGCAGAGTGTGGCTCGGCTCCACCCTCTCCTCACTGGCTGTGATTGACAGCAACAGGAGACAGTGGCTCCCACTGCTGTCTCTGAGCCAATGAGGAGGAAGAGAGCAGAGAGAAAGACGCTGCTCTCATGGACAGCACTAGATCAAGATAGAGGTAATGCAAGCACTGGGAGGGCGGGGAGCTGCATGCGGCTGTTTTTTTTTTTTACCATAAAGGCAGAGAATGCATTAAAAGTAAAAAAACCTTCTGCCTTTAGAACAACTTTATTGCCTATTATGCATTTTTGTCCTGGCCTGAGGACTCAAAGTACTGAAGCCAGAGGAGCAGCATGAAAACCAGCAAGGGGTCAGAAATGACACCTCCCAGATGTCTCGGTGGGGTCAAGGCTTACTTTAGGAAGAATTGTGCACTGTACAATGCACATCATAACTCTATAAATGATTACAGGAAATGTGAAATTATCTCACTTTTTGCTCCTCGCGCTCGGTGGCATTGTGGCACTTTTCAATCTTCCAGGCTCTCAAGAAATCTCTCATGTACCCAAAGAGGGTCAGGATCCCATAGCCCATGTACGTGAGGACGGCGACCAGCATGGGGGTCTCTTCAAAGGCTTCGTGGAATGGCCGCTTGTACAGTCCGCCATTCTGAAACTATTCGAGAGAAGAAAACAAACATGACAAAATTTGAACTCCCCTTCATCAGTTTTTAAGACAGACTGAACCAGGAGGTATACACAAGGTGTTATTGTATAGGGTGGGGTGATGGTGGCTTTCAGACTTAGAATGACCAATGACTGTTCAGGGTCTACGTAGTCTCCAAAACCTTAACTTGATAAGAACTTTAATTATACGAAGTTCACAGCAGGATGTCAGCCACCAGCAGAGTGCTCCACACCGGATGGCTCACTACACCAAACGGCACGAGATGGGGACAGCCGCCGCCAGCCCGGGCCGCCCCCAGCAGGGGACGGCCGCCGCCAGCCCGGGCCGCCCCCAGCAGGGGACGGCCGCCGCCAGCCCGGGCCGCCCCCAGCAGGGGACGGCCGCCGCCAGCCCGGGCCGCCCCCAGCAGGGGACGGCCGCCGCCAGCAGGGGACGGCCGCCGCCAGCCCGGGCCGCCCCCAGCAGGGGACGGCCGCCGCCAGCCCGGGCCGCCCCCAGCAGGGGACGGCCGCCGCCAGCAGGGGACGGCCGCCGCCAGCCCGGGCCGCCCCCAGCAGGGGACGGCCGCCGCCAGCCCGGGCCGCCCCCAGCAGGGGACGGCCGCCGCCAGCAGGGGACGGCCGCCGCCAGCCCGGGCCGCCCCCAGCAGGGGACGGCCGCCGCCAGCCGGGGACGGCCGCCGCCAGCCCGGGCCGCCCCCAGCAGGGGACGGCCGCCGCCAGCCCGGGCCGCCCCCAGCAGGAGACGGCCGCCGCCAGCCCGGGCGGATGTCAGCCACCAGCAGAGAGTGCTCCACACCAGATGACTCACTACACCAAACGGCACGAGATGGGGGCACCCAGCAGGAGACGGCCCCTGCTAGCCCGGGCCGCCCCCAGCAAGCCCAGGCCGCCCCCAACAAGCCCAGGCCGCCCCCAACAAGCCCAGGCCGCCCCCAGCAAGCCCAGGCCGCCCCCAGCAAGCCCAGGCCGCCCCCAGCAAGCCCAGGCCGCCCCCAGCAAGCCCAGGCCGCCCCCAGCAAGCCCAGGCCGCCCCCAGCAAGCCCAGGCCGCCCCCAGCAAATGTATGTATATTGAACCTCAAGCCTCTCCTCACTCAGATCTTTCCTAGAAATGTTGCTAATTATCATCAACATAGAGAAGCTGTATTATCACCTCATTTCTGAGAAGACATCATAGTTTGCCAGTTTTTAAGTTAAGCAATCATTCACTAAATGCAAGATTTGAAATGCAAAAGAAATTAAAAAAAAAAAAAAAAAAAAAAAAAGGGTTCCTTTCTCTGAACCTTTACATTGATTCACACTAAAGCTCATTTGCAATGCAGCTGCTCAATTAACCAATGTGTCTGGGCCAAGCTGTAGGTTAGAAACATCCATTAAGCATTTACTTAATAGCTTTCTGATCTCAATCACCCCGAAAGTGAACCTTGGGGTGCTCCACCAACACCCTTACACCATACAGAGTATGAATCATTCATCAGGACTTGCGGTCTTTCAGACCATTTCATTCATTTACAGACTGATCATCCAAAACCTACAGACCTCAATGTACACATTAGCCATCTGTGAGGAACAAAGTCCAATATTACTAACCTAACAGTCCAAGTTTTTGCAGACTGTCATAAAAATGGAGATTTGTTTGTAAACGAATGATGTGACCCATCAGCCGGGACATGGTGTTCTAGCAGATGTTCTTGTATGTGGTAGCTCAGTTCTATATTCTTCCCCACAACAGAAACATTTTCAAGTCTGACTTTTTTTAGGCATCACTTTTCCATCCACCGAAGTCAGGCCAGTCATTCAAGAGCCTCCTAAAATGATAAATGGCTTAGGAATAACTGATCTCACCTCTCTGAGAACACATGGATGGAAGCTTATTGACATTTACTGTGGCAATTTGTATCTGGACCCAACAAACCCCCTTCACAAGCCTAATGGCTGTTGCGAAAATACAAGTCCCATCATGCCTCTGTCTCTGGGAGTCACACTTGTAAAGGTCAATCTTGCAATGCCTCATGGGACTTGTAGTTTGGCAACAGCAGGAGGGCCGCCGGTTTGACACCCATGGGCTAATGGATCACACCAGGCACAGGGGGGAGGTGTCAGAGTGGCTCCCAGTGGCCAAGTATTAGAGAACACAACCTGCCCACATACACAGCATCCAACGCTTGGGTACCAATGTAGTCATGATAAAAAATAGAAGAAAAAGAAAGAAAAATAACACCTAGCCATAGCACACAGTGCAATCTGATTTACGGCACAGGCCCTTTTCTACTTTACTCGTAGGAAAAATGACAGAAAGAGAAAGAGGTAGGGAAGATAAAAAGGGAGGGGAGGGGGGGGGGGGGGAGAGGAGAGGAAGGAAAGAAAGGAGGGGAACGGAAAGAAAGTGATGAAAAGTTGCTGTGTTTATAAATGAAAATGACATTTTCTGCATTCTCGGAGCGTTGCTGCACATTACTGATACATAAGAGTCCAGAATACTACAAATTCTTCTCTACCGAGGAGAACAACACAGCGTACAGCTTGTGCTCTACGGAGGATCTGCACTGTGCACAAGTCAGATTACCCCGCAGATAAATCACTGGGGCAGAGAAGACATAGAGGTGACTAATGGAGGAATGAAATATGTGGAACACAGCCAGGAACAGGTGTGTGTGAGAGAGGGAGAGGCCGCCAGAGAAACCAGATCCCCTTCTATGATAATACACTGGAACAGGACCAACTCCCCATAACTGACTCCACAGAGAGGAGAGAGGGAAGAGGGGAGAGAAGAGAGGAAAGAGGGGGGGGATAGAGAGGAGGGGAGGGGAGAGAGGGGAGAGAGGAGGGGGGAGAGGAGGGGGGATAGAGAGGGGAGGAGGAGGGGGGATAGAGAGGGGAGAGAGAGGAGGGGGATAGAGAGGGGGAGAGAGAGGAGGGGGGATAGAGAGGGGAGAGAGAGGAGGGGGGATAGAGAGGGGAGAGAGAGGAGGGGGGATAGAGAGGGGAGAGAGAGGAGGGGGGATAGAGAGGGGGAGAGAGGAGGGGGGATAGAGAGGGGGGAGAGAGGAGGGGGGATAGAGAGGGGGGAGAGAGGAGGGGGGATAGAGAGGGGGGAGAGAGGAGGGGGGATAGAGAGGGGGGAGAGAGGAGGGGGGATAGAGAGGGGGAGAGAGGAGGGGGGATAGAGAGGGGGGAGAGAGGAGGGGGGATAGAGAGGGGGGAGAGAGGAGGGGGGATAGAGAGGGGGGAGAGAGGAGGGGGGATAGAGAGGGGGGAGAGAGGAGGGGGGATAGAGAGGGGGGAGAGAGGAGGGGGGATAGAGAGGGGGGAGAGAGGAGGGGGGATAGAGAGGGGGGAGAGAGGAGGGGGGATAGAGAGGGGGAGAGAGGAGGGGGGATAGAGAGGGGAGAGAGGAGGGGGGATAGAGAGGGGAGAGAGGAGGGGGGATAGAGAGGGGAGAGAGGAGGGGGGATAGAGAGGGGAGAGGAGGGGGGATAGAGAGGGGAGAGAGGAGGGGGGATAGAGAGGGGAGAGAGGAGGGGGGATAGAGAGAGGAGAGAGGAGGGGGGATAGAGAGGGGAGAGAGGAGGGGGGAGAGAGGGGGGAGAGAGGGGGGAGAGAGGGGGAGAGAGGAGGGGGGAGAGGAGAGGGGAGAGAGAGGAGGGGGGAGGAGAAGAGAGGAGGGGGAGAAGAGAGGAGGGGAGAGAGGAAGAGAGGAGAGAGGAGGTGGAGAGAGGGGATAGGGGGAGAAGGGAGAGGAGGGGAGAGGAGAAGAGGGGAGAGGAGAGGAGAAGAGGGGAGAGGAGAGGAGAAGAGGGGAGAGGAGGGAGAGGAGAAGAGGGGAGAGA